>NC_038245.2:28822806-28826788 GCF_000004515.6 Glycine max | reverse complement strand
TAGCTTGCATTTGATGGTGGAGTGGCCGGTCGTTCACAGACCCTCATTAGCCCTGTCAGTCCTTCAGCCACTAAGTCAAAGAGTAATGGAGCCAAAGGGTCTCCTTGTCTCAACCCTCATGATACACACAGATCCTCATGATACACACATACACACATATACCCAACTACAATATTAAACCATAAGCACCCTTCAAACCCAGCATTTGAAATTAGTAACATAAACAACTGCTGATGTCTATATTTGTCTGTAATTGAATTTGACCTTTTGTATGTTCTTGTATGTGATCAGTGTAATTTGCTATATAAACAATTGTTGTTCATGGTGAGTGAACCTTAGATTCCCGTTTGAGACTGAATGCAATGACTCTTGCGGACAGTTTGCATTAGCCATTGTATTTAGTCTTGAATTGTCTGTTTGGACAGTTTGGGGAGACTAGTATTTTTATGTTAGATTCATTCGTGAAGGTTATTATTATTTTCATTAATTTGATTAAATTTCGGTTCACTGCATTTCAAGTTGTTCTCCGAGTGCATACTTGATTATCGGGAAATTCATTTGACCGATGTCATGCCGTGTACTTGGAGACCAATGCGAAATGCTGCCGAAATTTAGTCAAATTTTTGTAAATAATGGTAACCTTGACGATTGAAGCTAACATAAAAGACAATTTTCCTAAATGGGATAGGCCCACACCTATAAATAAAAAAGTGAGATTTTCATGCATGGAATTGCGTAGATGGATCGAAGTTGGATGAATGAAAGTCGCATGAGCCCAGAATATGAGGATGGCGTCGAACAGTTCTTGCAATTTGCTTCAGAAAGAGGTCGACCGAATGAAGAAGGAAAATATTATTGTCCTTGCATCAACTGTTTGAATGGAAGACGACAATTACTCGATGACATACATGACCATCTATTGTGTGATGGGATTAAGAAGAATTACACAACGTGGATATGGCATGGTGAAGTGACAGACATGCAGAGTGGGTCCCAATCTGAACTGTTTGATGTAGAAATGGGAGATCGGTTAGAGGACATGATTCATGACCTTGGACAGGAGTCTTTCCAACAAGCACACGCCCTTGTGTATGAAGGATTGTAGAGTGATTCTAAGAAGCCTTTGTATGCAGGCTGCAAGAATTCCTTAACCCTGTTGTCTGCTGTGTTAAGTCTGGTTAATGTGAAGGCCAGATATGGGTGGAGTGACAAAAGTTTCACCTCACTGCTTAAGGTAGTGCACAATCTGCTTCCAGAGGACAACACATTGCCTAAAAGTTACTATAAGGCGAAAAAGATATTGTGTCAGATGGGTATGGAGTATTAGAAGATTCATGCTTGCCCTAATGATTGCATACTGTACAGGCATGAATTCCAAGAAATGTCCAAATGCCCTATCTGTGGGACTTCACGGTACAAAGTCAAGGATTAAGAGGAAAGCAATTCTGATGAAAACTCCAACAAGGGTCCCCCAGCGAAGGTTTTGTGGTATCTTCCAATTATTCCAAGGTTTAAGCGTCTCTTTGCTAACGAGGATGACGCAAAAGACCTTACATGACATGCAAATGGAAGGATTTCTGATGGAATGGTCTGTCATCCGGCTGATTGCTCCCAGTGGAAGAAGATTGATGGTTTGTATCCGGATTTCGGGAATGAGCCAAGAAATCTTAGACTTGGACTAGACAGTGATGGAATGAACCTATATGCCCCCAGCCTGCCATACTTTGTCCAAGAAGGAGAAGATAAGTTTTTGTCAGTGTCTTCGTCGGGTGAAGGTTCCACTAGGATACTCTTCAAATATTAAGAGCCTTGTGTAGTTGAAGGAGCTTAAGCTTGTAGGGTTAAAGTCTCACGATTGTCACGTGCTCATGCAACAATTGTTAGCCGTGGCTATATGAGACATCTTGCCAAACAAAGTCATGTTAACGATAACTCGCCTATGCTTTTTCTTCCATTCTATATGTAACAAAGTCATTGATCCAGTCATGTTTAATGAGTTGGAAAATGAGGCCGCAATTATACTGTGCCAGTTGGAGATGTATTTTCCCCCTGCTTTCTTTGACATCATGATTCACTTGATTGTGCATCTGGTCAGAGAAATCAAATGTTGTGGTCCTGTTTATCTACGGTGGATGTACCCGGTTGAGCAATACATGAAGATCTTAAAAGGGTATACAAAGAATCTATATCGTCCAGAAGCATCTATTGTTGAGAGGTACATTGCAGAAGAAGCCATTGAATTTTGTTCAAAATACTTAGAGAAGGCTAAAGCTGTTGGGCTTCCTGAGTCTCGGCATGATGACAAAGTGGGTGGTAAGGGTTCAAGAGGACTGCAGGTGATCACTCCAAGTGTAGAAGATTTGTTACAAGCTCACTTGTATGTCTTGAACAACAATAATGAAGTTTTGCCATACATAGTTAAGCATGAAGCTTTAGTCAAACAGAATAATCCGAAAATGTCAAAGAATTGGGTGTTGAAAAAGCATAACAAGACTTTCTATGATTGGTTTAAAGATACAATCTTTGCAGATGAGAATGCTTCAGAAACATTAAGAAAGCTAGCAGATGGGCCTAAAAGAAATGTTATAACCTGGCAAGGATACGACATAAACAGGTATTCATTTTACACAAAAGCACAAGATGACAAAAGTACAATGCAGAACAGCGGGGTCACCCTAAGGGCTGAATCTCAACACTTTGCAAGTGTCAATGACGCCAATCCCTATGTAGCTTCCATCCCTTACTTTGGGTTCATTGATGAAATTTGGGAGCTTAATTATGTGAAATTTACAGTATGTGTTTTCAAATGTAAATGGGTTGATAGCAACACCGGTGTATGCACCGATGATATAGGATTTACCCTGGTAGATCTAAAGAAACTTGGTTACCACAATGACCCTTTCATCATGGCAGAACAAGCTAGACAAGTATTTTACGTGCAAGACCCTTGTGATGAAAGGTGGTGCGTGGTTCTGCAGGGCAAAACAGTTGGTGTTAATGTAGAAGATGATGATTCATACATGGACACCTATGTTAGTCCTTTGACCGCTCAAATCACTGGTAACGTTGTGGGAGAAGAAGAAGCTGACGCCGTTCATGCTAATTGAAATGATCATGATGAAGGAGAATTGATTAACATCCTCTAATGTAATTTTATGCAGAGACAGAGGTCACCAAATCTAGTAAGTGACAGCTACATTTTTCTCTGATTGAGGCATCGGTTTTTTGTTTCAATTTTCCTCCTTAGGACTTCATCCAGCTCATGTTTGTCGCCAGTTTCATCATCCACCACCCTTTTCTTCTCTGGCTTCTCACGTTCATTGTTGTTAAACCCATATTTATGCTCTCTTCCCTTCATGTCTTGTTTTATCACAACTTTAGCTAAATCTCCCATCTTCAGCATAGTTGAATCTCCTGTCTCATTCTCCAATGACACACTTTGATGGCCTGTATCTCTTTTCTTTGTATGGTCTAGTGCTTCAGCTTCAGAATGCATAAAGCAATCAGAATTTTCTAGTGATCACCAAAGGCTTATGCATCATCATTGACACTCTCCACCCTCTTTAGTTTATGCTTATGTGTTTTCTTCCGTGCCTCCTCGTTATAAATCTCATCTTTATTCGAGGTTGCACTAGAACGATCACCACCAATCTGTGCTTCTTCCTCGTCTATCAGGTCAATATGTTTCCTTTCAACTTTTGTTTTGTAAATTACAGTGTAGTTTACAAAAGCAAAGGTCAAACGAAAGATATTGAGCTGGTAGAGGAGGAACAGGCACGGATTGGTGCTGATCCTTCTAGTGGGACCTCCAATAAATCTGAGAATTATAAGGAGGAAGCACGGAAGAAAACACAGAAGCATAAACCAAAGAGGGTGGAGAGTGTCAACGCTGATGCAGAAGCCTTTGGTGATGACTGGAAAATTCTGATGCTCTATGCATGTGAGGACCAGCTCAGTAGCGCCATACGAATAAAAGAGATAC
>NC_038245.2:28675898-28822706 GCF_000004515.6 Glycine max | reverse complement strand
GACAATAAGACAGGAGATTGAACTATGCTGAAGATGGGAAATTCAGCTAAAGTTGTGATACAACAAGACATGAAGGGAAGAAGGCATAAATATAGGTTTAACAACAATGAACGTGAGAAGGCACAGAAGAAAAGGGTGGTAGATGATGAAACTGCCGACAAACATCAGCTGGATGAAGTCTTATGAAGATCCTCCTCATTCTCAAAGAGGGGAACGAACAACAATTTGAGGGTTGTACATTAAGGAACTAAAGAATTCAAAATAGCTAGTAATAAGAGGGATTTGTTTTTGGGATTTTCTGAGCACCAAGAGCGGCTACGCAAGAAGCTTGCACTTGAGGAGGGAAGGATATTTGCAGCTAATGAACAAGTTTCTTGACTATTTGTCCTTAAGATTTTACTGTTTCTTTTTTCTAATATGTAAATATAAATGGTATAAGGGTATGCCGTAAAAACATGGTCTATATTTACTTCTAAGATTGTTAGGGGTAAAAATGACCATGTCCCTATGGCATAGCCTTATATTATTTATATTTACATATAAGAAAAAAAACAGTAAAATCTGAAGGACAAATAGTTAAGAAAGTTGTTCATTAGCTGCAAATATCCTTCCCTCCTCAAGTGCAAGCTTCTTGCGTAGCCGCTCTTGGTGCTCAGAAAATCCCAAAAAAAAAATCCCTCTTATTACTAGCTATTTTGAATTCTTTAGTTCCTGAATGTACAACCTTCAAATTGTTGCTCGCTCCCCTCTTTCTTTTCTGCAAAAAAGAAAATCAAATGTTGTGAAAACATGGATGAAGTCCTAAGAAAATCAATATCAAAGAAAACATGGATGAAATCACAATTAAAAAGCACAACTACCTATCTTTCAGAGTCCTTTGGTTAATTTGTCTTGTCTCCTTATGTGGTGGGGTTTTGTTTAATAATGTTATACTTTTGCCTTCCAAAAAAAACTTATGATTAATCCTCTTTTCATTAATCCAATTTTGTATTTTATTGTATAAAAGATCATGGGTTCTCCACCTGCCTCCACTACTCCTCCTCCTCCTCCTCCTCCTCCTCCTTCTCCTCCTCGTCCTCCTCCTACTTCGGATGCATCGACTTCGACGTCTGCCGTGAAGCGGACATGCAAAGCCTCACGCCTACGATCGTTGTCCACTAGACCACCTGGTGTTGAGAGACCAGTGGTGCATGTTGATCCTACTACAAGGAAGGCCGGCAGTCCCCACAAGAAGAAATTAAGAACATATTTGGGGATTGTGGCACGTGATAAGGTGGACATCACCTACGAGAATTGGAAGGAGGTCCCTACTGCTCAGAAGGACCTGATTTGGGAGGATATTCAGGTATTTCTCTTTTCTTATTTGATTGTGTGTAATTAATAGCCAAAAAATTTCATTATTGTAACAAATAAACATTGTTTCATGTTGTCAGGCAGAATTTGATATCCCAGAGGCTTCTGACAGTAAGACGAAAAGGAAGTTACTACAGACCGTGGGGGAGAGATGGAGGCAGTTTAAATCAGACGTTACGAGGAAATGGGCCCTTGCAGCCGATCAGGACGGTGTCGAGGACACTGTCTGTGACAAATACGACATCAGCAAGGAAAAGTGGGCCCAGTTTTGCCAGACTCGCAGAGACCCTTCTTGGGAGGTATGTTCCTTTGGCATTTAAGTTGTTTCTCATATTAAACATGATGTTGTTATACTTCATTATACCCATTTCAAACATTATTGTTTAATTTTTCCAGGATGTGCGCATCAAGGCACAGGCCATCCAGAAGCAGAATACTGGCCCCCACGTTTTGTCTCGTAGGGGTTATGATTATTTGGAGCAGAAGCTCCTGGCTGAGAAGACCAAGAAGAAGATGCAGGAAGCTGCACAGTCAGGAAGCGTTGATGGTGTCATCGACCCTCCATCCCCGGTCAGACGCCACGTGAAGTGGAAGATGGCCCGCACGAAGAAGACATGGGAGATGACGACTGAGGCCGCAAAGGAAATCGCTGAGAAGATTGTAAGTCATTTTCAACTAACCATTACAATTATGTTTGAATATTTTGAGAATGCCATGTACCACTGTGTGTTTTCTGTGCAGGATTCGTTTGAGGAGAAGGCCACACAGGGATCGTTCGTCCCCCATGGACGTCAGGATGTTCTGGCCACTGCTATTGGACGTCCAGAGCACCCTGGACGTGTCCGTGCTGCTGGAGCCGGTGTCACCATCAAGCAATACTTTGGATCGGCTCCACGGACGTCCCGCAGCGCTTCCTCCCTGCCTCCTGACGAATTACAGCAGCTGACTTAGCAGATCAGGGACCAGCTAGAGGAGTCCATCACAGAGAAAGTGATGAGGCAGGTCATGGCATCCTTCAGCCAACTTCAGTCACAGATGCAATCTCAGGGACCTCCTGAGCCTCTGGTTGGTCCTGGTCCCTCCGGTCCTCGGGTGAGCACAAAGGGGAGTTGTGTTGATCCCTCAGGAAATGATCCTGAGACGGGTGACTCTAACAGGTGCGGCTTGTACATAGAAGCAGATCCTGCCCGCCTGGTTGCCGTGGGGAGAGTTTATGAGGGATCCACTCTTGTTCATAACACTCCTTTGTTGCCTGGCCAAGTAAAGGTGAGTGTGGACGAGGTTAAAGATGCACATGCTGCAGTTCCTGTACCCACTGCTGAGGTTTCCTTAGTGGGACAGGCACTTCACACCTTCCTTGCTTGGCCGACACATCTGATCAAGTCTTTATCAAACCAGGTACTTATTGTCCTTACTATATGTTTCTTCTTTTTAAATTAATTCATTAAGTGTGCCTCAAATTTGGCTATTTAACTTTGTTTCATGAACAGGTAGTTGTGTCTCCGCCAAAACCACCTCCAAAGCCCGATCCAGAGGTCGATGATCCAGTTTATCTGATGACATTGACCATCCCAGAGCTTTTCTTGAGGCCTTATCAGGTTAGATGGGATGCCACCGTGTTCGGGGTCGTTAATCCAGATTTTCCCCTGTACATAAAGCACGAAGACCTCTCCGAAATCGCACATGGTGGTCAATGTCTCAGCATATCAGTGTTACAGTTGTGAATTCTGTAAGTCTTTATATAAAAGGCTTTTATTTACCTAAGTTATGACTTTCAATTCATAAATATTTAACTTTGACTTAACATGAACAGGCATCTCACTGAAACATGTATGCGATCGGGGAATTCTGATATCTATGGATTCCTCGAGCCTCAGTCCATTCAGAGGTCTGGGCAATCGCAGTTTGAATCTGAAAGTTACATAAAGAGTTGGATGCAAAGTTTACAACGCGATGTGTATCTTGGAGCCTACCTAAATGGGCAAGTCACAAAATAACAAAATTTAATTAATGTTTACTAATGTACTAACCCATTTTAGGTTCCACTACAGCGGACATTGGCAGATGGTGGTCATCCTGCCCAAGGAACACTTAGTTGTCTGGTTTTGTTCATTGCATAACAGGCCAGACAACTACCTTAAGGGGATTATTAATAGGTTAGTGTTCTTTTCAATACATTTGCATTGTAATACCTCAACGTACAACAACAGTTTTTAATTGTTACTCATATGGAACAGTGCTATCAAGGGTCTTGATGATGCTCCACAGCCTAAATCAAAGGCTCCTGCTAGGTGGATTGTCGTCAAGGTACGTCATTTACATAAAACTTCCACTTATATATATTTCTTTATGTGTTTGTACACTAGTTGTTTAATTAATATCCAAATTTCATTATGTATTTAGTGTAATAGACAAAAAGGAACTACTGAGTGCGGCTACTATGTCATGCACTGGATGTCCACCATCATTTTAGGAAGTTTTAGAAATAATTGGGAAGCGGTAAGTTTATTTCAAACAAAATCGATTTATTTATAATTTGTATTACATTATTAACTTAATATGATTTATTTAATCATGCAGTATTTTAACGACCATAGACCATTGGTGCCTGAGAGATTAAAAGCATTGCGGATCCAGTGGGCACAGTTTTATCTCCGAGTTAGAGATCATGCCTAGGATTTAGGGAAATTTTTTAACATTTTTTACATTTTTTACGTTTTCTATGTAACATGAACATTGAATTCATTTGTTGATTGTTCTTTATAATATATAAATATGCTATTTGATGTTTATTATCATTAAAACTGCTTGAAAGCAGAATAAAATGTTTCTTTGCTGTGAATTGGGCCTCCTGAAATTGCATTTGACAGGTACAATTTTGGGTTTACTGTAAAAACAGAAAGTGTATATAAAAAAAATATTTGAAAACAACATCGGTTATTAACAAAAACCGATGTTAATATCATAACCAACATCGGTTACAATACAAAACCGATGTTAACGTTTGTATATTAACATCGGTTTTTGGGGAATAACCGATGTCGGCGTTTGTATTTTAACATCGGTTATCTGTAGATAACCGATGTCAACTAGTGTACATTAACATCGGTTAATTATAATTAACCGATGTGAATATTTGAATATTAACATCGGTTATTTATAATTAACCGATGTTATACACAAAGAACTACACCAAATAAGTGTATGCATCATCAACGTTGACATCGGTTTTCTAGAAAAACCGATGTTAAGGGTATATATTAACATTGGTTTTTCTCGAAAACCGATGTTAAACTAACATATTAACATCGATTTTACTGGAAAACCGATGTCAACGTTCATCATGCGTACACTTTTTTTGCTATTGTTCATTGTGTTTAACATCGGTTATTTAGAGAACCGATGTTGTCATATGTATGTTAACATCGGTTCTCCAAAACCGATGTTAACATTCATACATTCAACATCGTCACTTTCAACATCGGTTTTAAAACCGATGTAGAATGTTCTAAATAATCGATGTTGAAAGCGTATTTTCTAATAGTGATAATTCATCTTTAATTTATTTATTAAATAATAACTAATTAAATTAAATTATTTCATAAAAATAATTAAATTACATTAATTTTTATTAAATAGAGCTAATAGGGTGATTTATACACTATGGGATAAATTTACTATTGACATAAATTTCCATCTTTTTTTAGAACAATTCAAACAATATTAACTTACAATTCTGTAAAATGAAGAATTCTAATGGGGTAAATTAATCAAATTGAATAAATTTATTTTATGACATAAAATAAAATATTGAAAATAACTAATTATATATATATATATATATATATATATATATATATATATATATATATATATATATATATATATATATTATCAGGTATGATGAGTATATCAAATGATGACGTTAAAGAAGTTTTAGCGTACCAAAAATGTATATAAATGTTTATAAAGCTTTTATTTATTTTTATGTTAAATGTTAAAAAAATTGCTTATACAAATAATATTTAATACAAATTAAACCTACAAAATACACAACCAAATTTATTTTTAAAATTTTATATTACTTTAGTCAATATTTAATCAAAGTGAATGACCGTCTTTAAAAAATGTTGCAATTTATCTTTCTAGAACAAATTTTTCACATGGACAACTGAATGTGAGAGTATCAACTATTACAACAATATGTGAAGGATTGAAGATTTTTATATGCAATGAAAATAAAAATAATTCAAATATCACTTCAAATTAATGTTGTTTATAGAAAAGTCTTTCAAAATATAAATAAGATATTATCACTACATACTATTTTTTTATCATATATTTCTTATTTAATATAATATTTCAATATTTATTATTATTTTATTTCTTTATTTAAGTATATTTTAACATTAATTTTTTTCAAATTGACACAACAATACAACATAATATTAAAACTTAAACATCTTTGCTATTAAAAAAATTCTACAACGAATGTTTTCATTTTGTTAAAATTCACAATATACTTCATCAAATATTTCTGCATATAAAATCATATATTAATTATATAGTGCATTATATATTATCAATATTATTCACCACATTTTATATGTATTCTAATAGTATAAATCATTATACTTCTAATATAATACTGAATTATTTTCATATTTTCTTTAATCAGGAATTTGGGTTATATGAAAAATAATTGAAAAATTATATATTTATTTTAACAATTTACATACATTACAACTCTTTGTAACAAAAATAATTATTTTGTTACCAGTAAAAGATGTTATCTTATTTTTGTTAAATTGAATTATTTTTAATATTTTATTTATTATATATGTCAAAACAAATAATTCAATAAAAAATTGAATAATTTTTTTTCGTTATAAAATTATATTATTTGATACAAAATCACCTTTTAACTACACAAACAAATTATTTATCCCAGTGCATCGCACTCTTCAAAAACTTGATTTCAGTTGAATGCATGAACAATGACTTACTATAGCATAGATCCAAATAGCGAATCACTTCACTCGGTTAGGCCAATTAAAGAGTCAAAGTAAGGAATCAAAGGTATCTGAGGGCAAAAGTTTAAAAGGTGAAAGGTCTACACGAACACGAAAATGGTCCCCTATAGCTTATTTGTTGGATTGAGTGGTACGGTTGAACGCATGGCTCTCCCTTTTCTTTCATGTTTTGATTAAAGCAAGTGCTACTACAGTACTATGTAAGCATAGTGAGTCAAAAATCAAAATATTTGTGAGCTTGTCTACCCCATTGGAGGACCCCTCTCCACGGCCACCATATCCCTGATGCTGGTCAAGAAACCATACCCCATACCTTTACAACGCCAACCCTTGCAAATTATGTACACTTGTGCACAGATACATAGGTAGGATAGATATCAAATGAGTTAAGGTGCGTTGGGAACTCATTTGCATCACTGCGAGAGTTCACACGTTCTAAAGCATCCCCATGTACTCTAATCAATATATTTCTATTTGTGGATAAAATAAAATAAAGCACGTTCTAAAACATAAAATTAGGAAGAATTTGTTTCCTTAACATTCAATAACCATTATCACATGTAACCCTATAAATTTATCTTTCTATTATTATCAACAAAAATGTTATATTATCACTTAATTTAAAACGAGAACTCAAGGATACACGTTAATAAGATCATTCTTTTTTAATCATAAATAACTTTTGCTTATAGGAATGATGAGACTTTAATTTTAAGCAACTCAACATGATATGCAAATTTTCTTTGATGGTAATGATGTCTTAAAATAAATAACTTGTTAAGCAATAAGGGCTAGAAATTCCCTAATCATTTAATAAATAAATAATTTTTTAAATAAAACTCAATATAATTAATGTGCATGTTTTAATCAACTTGATCATTTATGATAAAATATAATGGTCAATATTTATTTTTGTCACTATCACGTAAAACCGAATATCATCCTACTATATTGAGAGAGACTTAATAAAAAAAAAAATAGAGAGAACAAAACCTAATTTTTTTATGGCTAAGTAATGTTCATGTTTTAATCAACTTGATCATTTATGATAAAATATAATGGTCAATATTTATTTTTGTCACTCTCACGTAAAACCGAATATCATCCTACTATATTGAGAGAGACTTAATAAAAAAAAATAGAGAGAACAAAATCTAATTTTTTTATGGCTAAGTTGATGTTTAAGTTCCTATCTCTTGTGTTACTTGATCTTAGAATTCACATATATCACAAACAAGCAATTTTTTTATCGCTTCATTCTATTCATATAGATCTGGTGGCATGTTAAGGTGATACCAAACATGCTATAAATCAATTCATTTACTCCTGAATTCTAATTCATTCTTGGGTTACATTGAAGTACTTTTTTTTTTCTTTTTTTGTAATTATTATTTGTAGAACTATAAAGCCATTTTTCTTATGCAATTTATAGGTTCATGCGCATGGCACAATACAATTATATTAGCTGGGTTCAAGGGACCCACTTACTTACTCCTTTTCCATAAATTAATAAATTATGATACCTTTTTCCTCCTTCTTTCCGAGAAGGATAAGCTGCACCAATTGAGAGACCACCTTGAGAACTAATTAATTAATAAGACTATGTCAAACTTTATTAATTTTTCAAGAACCTAGGACCATAATGCATGAAAAACGGCAGTGGTATGAGTATGACGATAGACCAATGTTAAGGAAAAATTTCATCCACGAATGTGGTTAGGTTTCTGAATTTTAATCTTGATGTTTCTAAGAAAAGTTGGCAATTGGCTATAAGAACTGATTAAGGAGTGTAGCTTACTATTGACGAAATTGAAAGACAGGATCTAATCGGATAAGGAAGAGTTTTTCAATAAAATTGTTGAGTTTGGAATAATTTTTTTATTGGTTTCTTCTAAGGTCTTAAGTTCAGTAAGCATTCAAAATGACCCCACGTACACGCTTGCTTTGGAACCAGTACATAACCTGGCCATCTCATGGCATGTTTCTCAATACGTGTGCAGTTGATCAACCTGCCTGTGAAGGAAAGCTTCTATTCTTTTTGGGCCTATTAAGAATTTTTTGGATCAAAATCAAAGGAGAGTTGCTATTGACTCTATTCCATTTGTTATTGCTCTCTATCAAGAGGTTGACATCTTTTTTTATTCCAAAAATATATTTCTGAAAGAATCATGATTTTGTCCAATAAAATATATAATGGAATCATAATTTTATTGTGTATCTATTTTTGTGTTTCCTTTTTTACAACAGAATCGTGATTCTATTGTATAATATGTACAACAGAATCACAACTCTGTTGTATTTTTTTAGTCACAATAAACATTACAATGAAATTACGATTTCGTTATCATTTTTTTTGGCATCCCCTTAATACAATGAAATCGAGATTCCGTTGTTATATTTTTTTTACAACACAATGGAATCATGATTCTATTGAGTTAAAAAAGTATAACGGAATCACAATTTCATTATACTATTTTTTAAAAAATGTGAAAAAATAATAATAAAATACATTTAGTGTTTTTTATTGATTGAAGATTGCATTTATTGACTAAAACACTACTATTTTCTGACATATATTGATTGAACATTATTTTTTCTTATATGCATACCAATCATATTAAATATATACACAATCTAAATTAATTATATTGTCGATGCAATCTCAATCGTTGGTATGACTCACAAGAGAACAATAGATCATCTAATATAAATAGTAGGGGTTTGGTGCAACTCAACACATTTGCTTCTTGATATTTGTCATATTGCTTAAAATAGAGTTTATTTATTGTTCTCTATCACGATGATGACATGATTTCACCATTTAAAGGGGTATTGTTTTAATGTCCTAATGGTCCTAAAGTTGTCACCATAAGTGAGGACATATCTCTTGCTGCTTTAAGGAAAAAAAAAATTATGGATTTCATTAGAGATTGCATAATTTTACTTGATCTTTTATACCGTCAACCTATTTATGTAAGTGATATGATGGTTGAGTTGAATACAAGTGTATGGAGCTTAAACACAACGATAATGTGGAAAAATGTTTTCCATTTTTTTGGAATTTCGTAGCAAATGTCTAATTGAATTGAATGTAACTTTTGGCTAATATCCAAATGAAATCTTTGCCCTATTGTTCAAACCAAAATTTGCTTATGAGATCGTTGCTCTGATGTTTGATAAATTTGTGTAGGCATGTTTTTACTTTATAAAAATCACATGCTATTTTTTTTAAGTCTTTATTATCAGTGCTTTGTCGGCAAATATCGTACTACTGATCAAGTTCAAGAGATAAGTTATGGCAGCCCAAGCATAGGAATCTGACTCAACATATTTATGATACAGGTTTGCCAGCCACACCAACATCACCCTAGCACCTGCGTTTATTGCCACTGCAACATCATTCTCTTTCGGAATGCTAAGATGAGTCACCAGCAGAACCTACACTGTCTCTTTGTCAAACTACAAGGGGACATGATCAATGGTCATGCCCTGTCATAGGCAAGTGCAACAGACTAGGCACATCATCCAAAGTGATGTCATCTCTTTGACAGGAAGGTGAAAGAAAGACGTCTCCTAGTGTCACCTCTCTAAAAAGGAATTCACCAAGCCTTTATTTGCAATCGAATACCATGTCGCAACAAGAGTTGATAACCCTAACCAATTCACGTAGGCCCTAACTTGGGACTAAGTAGGGAGCGGTAGAACCTAGGCACCGCGGCTGACAAGCTTTGGCTATAATTACTCCTGACAGATCCAAGCATGGCCAACACAATGGCCCCTATAAGGCCAAAAAAGGGACAAATCAATTGGAGCTCCTCGAAATGGAGGTCCAACAATCCTATCAACAATTGACCATGGTTATGGCTCTAGCTCTGTAGTTGGTTGTGGCTGCCATCGCTCGTCAACAAGGTGGGCACGTGTTGACGCAATCACTCTACGATGCCTTTCTGCAACATCTTCCCCTTCTTACGAGGTGCCTTCATGGGGAAGATGGGTTGCATCCTAAAATGTATGATGTCTGCTTTGTGCGAGCCATCTGAGAAAAAGGAAAAAAAAGTTAGTAATCCTTCATAATAACCAATTATATCTAACTAAGAAAATAAGATATAATAAAAAATACATTTGTCTAAAAAGTAATAAACATGAACAAAACATTTTGAATTGAAAATAAAAATAAGATAAGAAAAAAATTAACTAAGAAAAAAAATAAACATTTTAAAAAAATAATTTTTGGGTTTAGAAAACCATAGCGAAATTGTGATTTTATAGTGTTTTTTTTTACCAGAAACACAACGGAATCATAATTTCGTTGTGGTATTCAAAACCCCCAAAAAAAGGTAACAAAATCGAGTGTTAGAATACACAATAAAATCGTGATTTCGTTACCTATTCTTTCAAAAGAAAAAAAATTAATGGAATCATAATTTTGTTGTAAATATGTCTACAACGAAATCATGATTTTGTTGAAGACGAAATAGTGAGAAAAAAGCACCTGAGATGCAAGTTAGGAAGGAGAGGGAGAAGGGTTAGGCGTGGGTAAAGGAAGAAGGGTTGGGAAGGGAAGGAAGGTGGAAGGATGGGGAGGAGAGGACTTGGGAATGGGTTAGAAGGGAAGGAGAAAGGTGGGAGTTTGTGTGCAAAGAAGGGGAAGAGAAGGCGGGAGGTGCTAGGAAAGGTGGGGGGAAAAGGTAGAGGGAAGGAAGAAGAAGGATGGGTGAGGAATTTGAACTAGAGGGCGGAATAGTCTTTTCACATGGTGGTATGGGCCAATAACAACACCCAAATCAAAGTTGATTAGCCTAACTTTTACATTTCACAATCCCCATCAACAAATTTTTGCTCCACGAGAAAGTGAAGGTTTTGTACGGTTTAAGAGTTAAGACTTCTTTTTATAGAAAATTGTTTTTCCCCCTAATTCAAGGTCAAACTTTAGTAATCGACACAAGTGCTTTAGTTTGGAAAAACCTTTGAATAAACGTCTGATAGTATGCTTAGATAATACCAAGAATCAATTTTACTCCTCAAAAAATCATGGTGGTACCATGAAAAAGTATAAACAATTATTTGTTGCTTTGCCTTTACCCTAAAAAATGATTATTTATACCATAAACCTAATCCAAACACACTATTAGTTAAATGCATATTAGCGTCTATAATTAGAAAAGTAAAATCCTTTAGCATAAGATAACATTGTCATACAAAAATCTTTGGTGAGATGTCTCAAAAAATTCAAACATTTAACTATCAAAATGCACCCCATTTATGCACCATATTTCATATGAACATGAATTGTTTTCCAAAGAGAACTTCAAGTACATCTTTGAATTGCTTATGAATTTATCAACTACTAATTTAGTACTAACTAAAGGCAAATTACTACATTAAATTCCTAGCTAGACTAAAAACTTGAGAAAGAACTCTTGCGGTGTTGCTCCTCCTTCATATCTTCAAAGCATGATGGTGGATACCTACAAAAATACTCCAACCTCAAGTTAGCGATGCAAAGGTAAAAGATGGATATCAAAAAGTAGGTTAGATCTTAGATTTGGTTAACTGGTCTCGATGAGATTGTATATATAGAATTTCTAATTCTAGGTCTATGGGTCTTATTACATGATATAAGAACAATTAGTTGTAGTGGGGATCTAGGAGATAGAGATAAAGATCCTATCTTTTCTTATCTTTAGGGTAGGAAGTTAAGTTTTCCTTTTTTTTTTTCCTTATTTATGATGGCCGAGTCCTGTGTTGGTCAGTTGGGTTGCTATTAGGGATGAGAATAGGTTAGATCGCTGATAGGGTCCTATGCTTTAGCCTATTTAAAGCATGACTTGACCTATTTAATAAAAAAGACTAGACTTAGACTTTTAAAACAATTTATTTAGTTAAATAGGCTAGGTTTGGGCTCATAAAAAAAACCTATTAAACATGATAGGCCAACCTATTTACACATTGCACTTATATATTTAATATCTTAATAAATTAATAATCTTTTTTTAAGATAATAAATTAACAAACTCATCATAAAAAAAGTTGGAAATAAAAAAACAAATTATCATTAAAATAAATTAATGTAAATTGTAACTTAAAGTTTGTGAGTCATAAATATATAATATGTGAGGGTGATAATGTCTCGCATGTTGATTTTTTGATTCTTGTTGCTTAAGTTTTTGGGAAGAATGCATAGTTTTTTTTCTTTCTTTTTAATCTTGACATAAACATATTAAGAGATAAAAAATAAAAAATACTAAAATGAAAAACAACATTTACAAACTATCCATGAATCAAATATGCAGGTATGTTATCCTATTGACTGCCATTTTTTGTTTGGATTTATTGTGCAGAGACATTAACACAATTACATTATTAAAAAAAACCAATATGAATTCTAAGTTTCACTTTTGGAAAAAATATATAATTTATATTTGAATATAAAATAGGCTAATAATAATCCAGATTAGGCTTTCAAAAAAGTCAGGTGAAGTAAAAAAAAAAAAAAACCTTTAATAGATCATATGCCAAGCTTAGATTTTAATTTTATAAAACAAGCCAAAACTATTTATGCAAAGTCTAACTTAGTTTGACTTATTTTTATTCCTAATTGGTACTCAATTGGATGTCGTATGGGCGGTGAGCCGAGAGTTCTAATAGTACAATAGTGATTTTGGATAACTCATTTCTTGTTTCATGTGCGAAATGTAGAGTGTTTAGAACCGTTTACAATGGTACCAGGACCCCTTACTCATAAATAGTTAAGGTAATTGCTAGTTAATTTTGTTCCAAATCTACAACTTTTCAAATGCCATGTGTCCCCCAGTGGTGATTTACTAGTCGTTCCCTTCATTTATTGTAGGCCTTATGTCTTAAACTCTAGCTCGTATATAAATCTTATGTGCAATGATTATGAGTGCAGCCGTATGTTAGAGATAGTTTTCCTTCTCATGAGATATGGGATAAGAAATTCAGTTATTTAGCCTAGAAAGTAACATGTTCATCTTTATTATAGTTAACAATTTGATGAGTTAAATTTATTTAATTATGACATTGTTGCTAAAATTAGTGTATGTAACTCTATATATTATGAGGAAATTTTAGGCTTGAATTGGCTTCTCTCATGACTGGCTCTTTATGATAGATTGGTAAATTTGCACTATATGATCATATTTTGCATAATCAAAGATTAAAGTTAAATAGTTTCTTAAAAAATGAATGTTGTTAGTATTTTTTTACCTGTAAGAATAAAAAAAATATATAAAAAATTTACAACAATTCTTACAATTGATTAAACAACTGAATTAAACTCTTTAATTGAATGTTCTTAGAATAATAGTGTCTTTTGCTCACTATTTAATACCTAAATGATATTTTGAAAGGAAAAAAAATGCCAAAGTGTTTTTATCCAACTCCATAACCATATATAAGCTAAACGTTTTCGTGGTTGATGCTGACTGGTGTTTTTTTTTTTTTTTTATTAACATATGATTGTGTCCTTTCCACATAACCAATTGATAGAAAAATGCACTTGACAATGGCATTATTGTGAAAATAAGGATTGTAGCTTCAACTCTCATTGGGTTATTGTGCAATCCAATGAGCAGACTGTTTGTATGGAGATTGACTAATACCAAAACATTTTCATAGGATTCATTAAGTTTTGTGCATTAGAGTGCTGTTTACATCAAATTAATTAACTAAACATGTTCCAACTTCATTCATTCATGTATAGCTTATGGACCCTTCAAAGTCCAACCATGCAAAGAGGAACATCTCCATCATCATGAAAATTGGCCATCCCATCTTTTTGTATTTTCAGCGTTTGAACTCCAAAAGAAGAAGCAATTTCCAAAATACAGCTAAGGCAATGTTCCATAATCTCGCGACCCATTTAGCTTTGCTAGCTAGCTCTAGCTCCATTTTGCTAAACCGTTAGGGTGATCAGAATTGGGAACATAATTTAATGGGTCTTCTAGACATGTTTGATATATGTTTGGACACGAATTTAGAGTGGAAAAAAGAAAAAGAAAAAGAAAACCTCTTGTGACAATGCCTCGTTTTCACAGGTGTGTCTTGGTCATTCATTGGGAATAATAAAGCTCATGGCGGTGTGAGGCCCATGTGATGTTGTTTAAGTGCCTTTAAGTGAATTTATTCTACTTGTTCGGTAGAAAGGGTGTTTATATTAACTCCATGATTAAAAAAATTTGCATGGTTTGTTTCCCCTATCTTTCTTTTCTTCGTGCCTCTTCCCCAGACAAAACATTGATTTTGACTTTTTATGGGTGAATGTTGGTTGTTAGCTAATTAATTTTTGTTCATAATTTCTCTTTTTTTCAACCATGTCAATTTTATAATTCATTATTCAATAAAAAAACATTGATGACTAGAGAAAAAGAATTTTCCATATTGTACTAATTCAGAAGACATTTAAGAAGGTCCAAGGTTATATAATTGCACTTACAAAGTCACGTAAAAGTCCGGCTTGAAAGTTAAATGCTACATATATGCTCATTTAAACAGAAAAAAGTGGGGGACAGACATGTCTAGGAGACTCGTTGAATTGCTACATATATGCTAATTTATACGAAAAGCATAAATTTCAATGCTTAAAATGGCATACAATTAATAGTTTTTAAAGGAAAATCTTTATTTTATTTCATACAGATATTATTTTCAATCTTTTTCAAAGTTCATTACATTCGTCCCCACCACAGGGGCACATTAGTTTGATGAGTGTTAGCTATACAAATCAGTCAAGCATGTATCGTTTGTCGCATTTTTATCATTTGGTAAGGTACACGCCTTAGCCATGTGCTACACTTTCACGGGTTTTGAATGGAAGAGTCTATTTTTTTTTTTTTTTCATATTTTCTCTCCTTTTCATGCCAAACTTAGATCCTATTAACAAAGACAACAGCGTCCGACCAAAATAGAATTATCTTTTTCACACATTTTTTTATAAAAAAAAATAAGCAAAAGGAATTAGATAAATATTACTCAAAACACGCCAATTATTTTTTCTTACTCCACTTTGGAAATTCAATTGTAATTTTTCCACTATTTAATTTTATCCACACATATGTGTGTGGTATATATGTGTGTGTAAAGACTTCGAAGAATTTTTTATAAAAATAAATAATAAAAAGCCATGCATGCATGCTCAATTATTAAAGAAGTGATTCAATTCATGAGTTCTCATATGCTCAATTATTTGGCTATCTGGCTGTTGTGCACTTAGTGAATTTAGGATTTATTATCTATATGCATTCCACCATCATTTCTTTGCTTCAGAAACAGCCTCTTCAAAGCATGTAATGTGTGGGGTATGCCATAGCAATTTGTTTCCATGCAACAGGCAGAGAAACCCACTAGCCCTATTACACAGCCGAACCTACTTTTGGTTTGGGCTTTTACCTTGGGCTTCTTGGTGACAAGTTCTAGGATGATGCTAGGTGCACCCAGCATTATTGTTGGTGCACCAAACACTTAAGGGTAAAAATAAAAATATCCCTGCTTATTTTTTTAAAAGTTTTGCACCTAGGAGCGTTTTCTTCTTCTGCTACTCCTTCTTCCACGACTCCTTCTTCTGTGACCGTGTGCACCCAGCACCAGCTTCCGTTCTTGAGCTTCGTTTTGGTCTTCAACAGGTCCGTTCTTTAGCGTCCTCTTCTCCCTCTGTGGCGCGTACGTTGGTTTCTTCTTCTTCTTCTTCTTCTTCTTCTTCAGCACATCGGCACTGTCGAGGTAAGCACTCTTCTCCCTCCCTGTCGTTTGTGTTTCCATTGTTGGTGGTGTTGTGTAGTGCTTAGGGTAGTTGATCCATGTATGCATTTACTTGATCTGCGTATGCGTTATACTTGATTTGCAGTAGTGATAGGGTAGGGATGTAGATTATCCGCATAGGTTGTAGGTGATCCGCAATTGGTAGGATTCAGTGAAGCTTAATACAAATCAACTGCGGATCAACTTGATCTACATGAAGCTTGCGGATCAACTTGATCCGTAAGACCGCATTTTAATTAAAAAAAAACAAGTTTAAATTGATGAAATATGATTTTTATTAGGGTTTAGGGTTAGTTTCTAGGGTTTTAGGCTCAAGTAGAATACGAATGAATAATGAACCAAGTTTCATATTGTCATACCCTAATTTCGTCCGGGGACTATTGCTTGATGGCATGCAACCTTTAATTGACCGCTTCGAGGTACTTGGCACCCTTTATTGCATAATATGTGAAGTCCCGAGACGTGCCGGAAATCAAAAGGTAGCGTGGTTACGCAATCCGTGGAATTCCGTAATGTGACGGAAACCAAAAGGAAGTATTGTTATGCAATCCGTGAGTTTCCGTAACATTTTCAAAAGCTAAAAAAGATTAATGACATGATTCGTAAGGTTCCGTAACCTTACGGAAAGAAAATAAGTATCGTTACGAAATTCGTAAAGTTTCGTAACGTTACGGAAAAAGAATCACCAAAAAAAGCAAAGGGGAGTGTATTTAGTAAAAAAGTGGGTGCAAATAGCAACCAGACCCACTTGGTCTGGCTCGCTTGGGCGAGCTGGGTGGCAAGCTCCTCCCATATTTTGCTATAAATAGGGGGAGGAGTGAGGAGGAAAGGGGTTCAGCCTTCTTGGCACTTCGTATTCACTTGAAATTGCTGAGGAAAATTGTTTCCGTGAATAAAATCCAAGCCGAGGCGCTTCCATAACGTTTCCGTGGGTAATTACGCGAAGATTTTCAACCGTTCTTCGACATTCATCGTTCGTTCTTCGTTGATCTTCGGTCTTCAACCGGTAAGTACCCCTAATCGAGCTTTTCAATTCATTCTATGTACCCGTGGTGGTCCCCATTTGTTTTTTTGTACTTCTATTTCTCGTTTTATTTACTTTCCGTACCCCTTTTTGACGTGCTTCAGTCATTTATTTAAGTCATTTCTCGCCTAATAAATAAAATAAAATAAATTTCCACCGATCATTTGATTTGTAATATTCATTAATTTCTGTTAAAATGAAATCCGACCGTTCGGTCGTGCTGTAACCATGTTGGAAATAGAAAAAGAGGTAAAATAATAATATAATAATAAAAAATATCTTTTAGTAAAATAAAGCGAAAAAAATCAATCGGACGTTTCTCTTTGGAATTTCTCTTTCTTAATTGAATTGGCTAATAACTAAAGCGAAACTAAGGCTAAAATCAATCCGCAAAGTCAAGCTCGTCCACTAAAAAAATCACTAAAAAGGATTTGAAAGTTCAATATCTCAGCTTTTCTTACCAAGTAAATGGATCGTTTTTAAGGTCCAACGCCTTAAAATGATCACCTTCCAAGTAAAAAGAATCGCTTGATTCACCCTTAAAAAAGAACTACGTAGGTCTGATTTCCTCTTCGATGGAGGGTACGTAGGAGCAAGAGCCCCGCTTTTGTCGACCTCAAAAACAAAAATAAAATAAAAGTTAAGGTAACACAAATTCCACAATTCTAAGAAATAGGCTGTTGTCCTTTGATACAAACGTGAGAGGTGCTAATACTTTCCTCAAACGTAAATACAACTCCCGAACTTGGAATATTCATTTTGACCGATTTCCTTCGGCTTTTCCGACTTTTTCCACAAATAAACGTTGGTGGCGACTCCGCGCATCTTCCTCCTTTGGAAAGCGCACCCGAGAGCCTCGCCTCGCTCGCCCGCAAAAGGGCATGTTGCGACAGTTGGCGACTCCACTAGGGACTGTTTTTGTGAGTTAGACCTATTTTAAGGAATTGTGGAATTGTGAAACTTTGTGTGTGCATTTGTTGAACTATGTAAAATGTAATAACTGTTGTCTTTTCCACATTTTTACACTGCATTCTAAGCACCCACAGGTTTGAGTAAAAAAGGGGCCCTATACCCGGGTTCATGGGAATCTAAGGAGTGGAGGTGAATCTATGATCATGCTAGGTCTCCGACTTGCTTGATAATAGTGAAACCTCGTCTAGAGCTTTCTCTCTTTATAATATGTTGTCGCTGGTATTCCATACCGCCAAAATATTATTATCTTGAGTGATGATACCTCTAGAAAACAGCCGTGTGAGTTATGAATCGTTGGGAGTAGTTATTAGAGACCCCTAGATATTATCCTATAGGTTCCTAAATAAGGTCATAGAGCAAACACGCTCTGTGCCATTTGTTCTCATGCATTTCTCTGCAAATAGCACATAAAATATAGTTTTGCTAGTGATGTTTTGTTTCTCTAGAGTAATACGTCACTTTTTAATACATACGTTGAGGCGCCATAATACCTAGAACGTAGTATTAAAAATATGGATCTTTTTTTGGTCTCGTATATGTAAATTACCCCTTATTTTGTTTTTTTTTTTTCCGTTTTCATGCATGTGCATTGCATCATTCATATCGGAGTCTTGATCCACCTCTTTTTTTCCGTTTTCATGCATGCGCATTGCATCATTCTTACCCGCTCTTTGTGTGTGGTTGGTTTCACACCTATTCCAACAAGACATAAGACACCCGTGCCCGCTTCAAAGTTATCGCTCGTGCGTCAAAAAGAGAAGAGTCGATTGGGACCAACACTTGGCTGGGATAGGAGGCAGCACAATCAATTGGTTTCCTCGATGGAAGGAAGGAAAGGAGGGAGTTCTTTTCTCATGTGGGGACTACCCTAACGTTCCGTTGATGGGGACGAGGGGTTGTATTAACTATAATCTCGCACTTGCCATAAGACAACTAGGGTACCCCATGAGGGGAGCGCCAACGGAAGAGAGCCTCTCGCCTTTCCTTGTGAGAGATTTCGGCGCGCAAATTCTCAAGGTTGTACAAAGAGTCCACAAGGCGTGGAGAAGTCCATTGAGGAGGGATAAAGAACTTAGGGGCATCCGTAATGGCATCATCGGTGGTTATCATGAATGGCTAAAAGTTCATACGCGAGGGTTAGATTGGCTCTCCAAGTTGAAAGTTATCAATGAGGAGAATTTTGAAGCTCCGGAAGAGGATGAAGAAATCCAAGCTCTAAAATTAGAGCTAGGAAAGGCAAGACTCGCCATAGAAAAATTCAAGTCAGCCGCTACAAACATCCGGAAAGAGTGCACCGAGTTACGAGAGGAAAACGTGGCCACTGCAAGAGCCCTTGAACAAGAAACCAAAAGGGCCCGCAAGGAGGAACATGGCCGAGATAAATTCCGAGGAGCTTTGTGGGGCAGCAACAATGAGCTCAAGCTCCGGAGAGAGGAAAGGGACCAGTCATGGGTGCATGGCATGATCTTAAAGGAAAAGTTAGCTGCTTGCTCTAGATCCAAGAGGAGTTTGGCTCAACACTTAGAAACCACGGAGCAATGCATGCTAGCTATCATAGGGCAATACAAGGAAGAGTTAAACCAGTCGTTGACCCATGAACAAAAGCTAGTAGAGGACTTCGCACAAGCATACGCTGAGAAGGAAGCAAGAGGGAGGGTGATTGATGCATTGCATCAAGAAGCGACCATGTGGGTGGATAGGTTCGCCTTGACCTTGAATAGAAGTCAAGACCTCCCGCGACTACTAGCCAAAGCAAAGGCCATCGCTGAAGTGTGTACAGCCCCCGAGGAAATTCACGGGCTAATCAATTACTGTCAACACATGATAGATTTGATGACCCATATAATTAGAAACCGTTAGGTTCTGTTGTAACACTTTTGTATGATCTTGGCTAGATAAAAGCTTTGTTCCTTTTTATAAAACGAGAAGTTCTGCAACTCATCACGTTATCTAAAAAAGGGCCTTGAGGTGGATCCAAGTGCTCTGATCATTCATTAGCATATTCATGTTTTGGTGGCATACTCACCATTGTTTGTTTCTTTAGGGAACTCACCATAACTAAGAAAGCGCAAAGGCACCCCTATAACACTCGATCCAGAAAAATGGATAATGAAGAGGGAGTGCAAGAACAGATGAAGGCCGACCTATCGGCCTTAAAAGATCAAATGGCTTCTATCACGGAGGCCATGCTAAAGCTTCAGAAAACTATAGAAGATAATGCCACGGCGGCCGCCTCCAATACAACTAGGGAAGCGGAACCGGTGCTATAGCCCGCAATAAACTTGGGCCGAGACAGAAACACGACGGTGTTTGGTCGGAGGTATAGTCCTCAAGCTTACCCTTATGGTTTGCCTCCGGACTTCACTCCCCGTACTGTTCCGGACGATTTAAGCCAAGCCCCTACCTTCGAGGGGCAATTCCCTCCTTATGCCGACTATCCTCTGCAAGAAGACGATGAAGATGCCCATCTAGGCCATCTACTTCCCCCCAAGGATCCGGCCCCCCATGAATTGCCCCAACCAAACATAGTCCGCCATGTCCCGTCTCCACCCGCACCCGTTAAAGAATTCGTTCCCTTTGCAAAAGATAAGGGAAAGATTGATTTACTTGAAGAGAGGCTGAGGGCGGTAGAAGGCCTCGGCAACTACCCGTTCTCGGATTTAGCGGATCTGTGTCTGGTACCTGACATCGTCATCCCTCCCAAGTTTAAAGTACTAGATTTTGATAAATACAAAGGGACGACATGTCCAAAAGGACATCTTCGGATGTATTGCCGGAAGATGGGGGCATATTCTACGGACAAAAAGCTGTTGATGCATTTCTTTCAAGACAGCTTAGCCGGAGCGGCAGTGGCATGGTATACTAATCTGGAAGCTTCTCAGGTCCGGTCATGGAAAGACTTGGCAATTGCCTTCGTTAGGCAGTACCAATACAACACGGATATGGCTCCTGATCGGAACCAGCTTCAAAGTATGACCAAGTGAGAACATGAGTCCATTAAAGAATATGCCCAAAGGTGGAGAGATCTCGCAGCCCAAGTCGTCCCGCCCATGACTGAGAGGGAGATGATCACAATTATGGCAGATACGTTGCCTACGTTCTACTATGAGAAGCTGATAGGATAGATGCCAGCTAACTTTGCGGACCTCGTCTTCACCGGAGAAAGAATCGAGTCCGGACTGAGAAAAGGCAAGTTTGAATATGCCTCCAACGTTGCCCCCAACAACAACAGAAGAGCCCCAGTGGTGGGCACGAGGAAAAAGGAAGGAGATACCCACGCGGTCACCACCGCCCCAACATGGATGAAAGCGCCCCAAAATGTCCAATACTCATACCAGCACAACCCCCCGAACCTTTCAATCCGAGCCGGGAGTTCCCTCCCAACTCAAGTGAAAGGACCTCCCGCAACAAAAAGAACGCCTGCCCAACACACAGCTCCAGCCATGCCCCGGCCAGCCAATAATACAACTCCTGGCGCGAGCTATAATAATGCACGGCGCACCCCTCCGAGAGATGATTTCTCTCCTATTCCCATGGCATACTCCGAGTTGTGGCCTTCATTATTGGAAAATTATTTGGTGGTGGCCATACCCGGGAAGGTCTTCTAGCCACCATACCCCAAGTGGTACAACTCGGATGCCAAGTGTGCATACCATAGTGGAGCTCTCGGACACAACATTGACTCCTGCCAGCCATTCAAATATAAGGTGCAACATCTATTAAACGCCGGCTGGCTATCATTCCAAGAGAAGGGTCCCAACGTTAAAACCAATCCACTGTCCAGTCATGGAGGGGCTAGCGTAAACGCCATCGAAAAGGATGGGCCGTCAGGGGCAAAGAGATTAGAAGATGTGGCTACATCTAGACGGTTCACCTACGAGTCGCTGCAAGCGGCATGCATGGTCTCTCGTGGCGGAGACGAAAGGGACGAAAGGGACGAATGTTTATTTCATCTCAGGGAATCGCACGACATGGAAACCTGTCCCGCGGTGGAAGAATTGCTTCAGCGGCTCATGGACTGGGGGCAGCTCGAAGTGTCCAAAGGAGGGAGGGAAGAACCACAGATTTGCATGCAGTCAGAAGAAAAGAAGGTTCCCCCAACCCCCAAAGCCCTAGTAATATGTTTCACTAGGAAAAGGATCGGCTCTATGCCCATGTACCCCCGCACTGCGCTCAAGCCGACGCCGTTTGCATATCAAAGCAATAAGGCCGTTCCGTGGAAGTATACCCCTCCCGCTTTTGGAGAAAGAGTTGCAACCGAAGTTGACTCATTGTAGGCCAAGGTGACCAACATCACCGGCCTTAGTGGCGTAACCCGTAGTGGCCGGGTGTTCGCTCCCCCTCATTCAGCGGAATTTCCCTCCAAGGGGAAAGCGCCCCATGGTCCAAGAACCCACAGACGTAGCCACTCCCTCGAAAGAAGTGGATCCTCCGGTGGTAAAAGGAGCTGAAAAGAAAGAAGGTCTTAAAGGAAAGACGGTGACTTTGGAAGAGGCTCATGAGTTCCTTCGTCTCATCCAACAAAGCGAGTTTAAAGTAGTTGAGCAACTGAATAAAACTTCGGCAAGAATCTCTTTGCTCGAATTGCTCATAAACTCCGAGCCTCATCGTGCACTGTTGATAAAAGTCCTCAACGAAGCCCATGTAGCACACGACATCTCAGTTGAGGGTTTTGAAGGCATTGTTAATCATATAACCACCAATAACTATATCGCGTTTGCGGAAGAAGAGATTCCCGTTGAGGGGAGAGGGCACAACAAGGCTCTACATGTGTCTGTCAGATATATGGACCATGTTGTCACGAAGGTACTCATCGACAATGGTTCAAGTTTAAATGTGATGCCAAAGACCACCTTGGAGAAGCTTCCTTTTAGTGCATCACGTTTAAAACCAAGTTCGATGGTGGTACGAGCCTTTGACGGTAGTCGGTGGGAAGTGATGGGGGAAATCGACATCCCCATTCAGATAGGCCCTCACACTTGCAATGTGGTTTTTCAAGTGATGGACATAAATCCCGCCTACAGCTGCCTCTTGGGAAGACCTTGGATTCATGCGCTGGGAGTGGTCCCTTCGACGCTTCACCAGAAATTGAAGTTCGCGGTTGGTGGACTTTTGGTGATAGAGTCAGGCGAAGAGGATATGTTGGTGAGCTGCCCCTCCTCCGCACCATATGTAGAAGCAGCGGAAGAATCGTTGGAAATAGCTTTCCAATCCTTCGAGGTGGTGAGTTGTGCCTCTGTGGAAACGAGCCCGTTGTTACCTTCTCTCTCTAATGCGGCCATAATGGTGGCACGGGTGATGCTCAAGCACGGATATGAGCCCGGAATGGGTCTGGGCAAGGACGGCCTCGGGAATGCCGACGTGGTCGATATAAAGGGAAACCCGTACAAATATGGGTTAGGGTATGAACCCAGGATGCCAGGAAGGAGGAATGCACCGTCAAGACTCTGGGCGGATAGGGCATGGCCCGGCCATGTTAGCCAGTGTTTCACCAGTGCTGGAATAATGTTTGAGGAAGAGGTGGCAGCAATAAGAGAGGAGTTCCCTCAAGACCCGCCAAATTTCGTGCGACCATGCCATTTCGATTCCCAAGTGGGGAATTGGCGCGTAATAAGCCAGTCAGAGGTCTATACCGCTGATTCAATGTAATTAGAGGCTATAGATTCCTTTCTCTTTTGTTTTGTGAAACCTACCTTATTAAATAAACAAAGAGATCTTGTTTCATCTGTTCTTGCAGTTCCGCCTTTTCTCATATCATTTTGCATGTTTTTTGTTTCTTTTTGATTGGTATAGATATGAGGGTCGAGTCTTTGAGGATCCTAACGACGAGGGTTTGACAATCGATTTTGACCGAGATGTGAGCCAAATGATAAACGAAGAAGGGGAAGAGGACGTCCTTTGACTAGAGTTTATGAGGTTGATCGCTCAGGAAGAACGCGAAATGAAGCCTCACCAAGAGGAAACCGAACTGGTAAACTTAGGGACCGGAAAGGGAAAGAAAGAAGTAAAAGTAGGAACCGGTATGACCGCACCTATCCGCCAAGGCTTGATAACCCTTCTTGAAGAATATCAAGACGTCTTTGCGTGGTCCTACCAAGACATGCCCGGTCTGGACTCCGACATTGTGCAGCATAAGTTGCCATTGAATCCTGGGTCTTCCCCGGTTAAGCAAAAGCTACGAAGGATGAGACCCGAAATGTCTTTAAAGATCAAAGAAGAAGTGAGAAAGCAGTTCGATGCGGGTTTCTTAGCTGTAGCTCGATACCCGGAGTGGGTGGGCAACATTGTCCCGGTCCCAAAAAAGGACGGCAAAGTGCGAATGTGCGTAGACTATCGGGACTTAAACCGAGCTAGTCCTAAAGACAATTTTCCCCTGCCATACATTGATATATTGGTAGATAATTCCGCCAAGTTCTCCCTTTTCTCTTTTATGGATGGTTTCTCAGGGTATAATTAGATAAAGATGGCACCCGAAGATGTGGAGAAAACTACTTTCGTCACCCTATGGGGAACGTTCTGCTACAAAGTGATGGCCTTCGGGCTGAAAAATGCTGTGGCAACCTATCAGCGTGCCATGGTAGCATTGTTCCATGACACGATGCATAAAGAGATAGAGGTCTATGTAGATGACATGATTGCCAAATCTCGAACTGAGGACGAACACATCGTCAATCTGCGTAAGCTGTTTGGAAGGCTGCGGAAATACCAATTGAAGCTAAACCCAACCAAGTGCACCTTCGGGGTAAAATCGGGGAAGTTGCAAGGATTTATTGTGAGCTAGAAAGGGATAGAGATAGATCCCGAGAAAGTGAAGGCCATTGTTGAAATGCCAGAGCCGCGCACGGAGAAGCAGGTTCGAGGTTTCTTGGGCAGGTTGAATTACATCGCGCGATTTATCTCGCAACTCACCCCTACATGTGAGCCCATCTTCAAGCTATTACGTAAGAACCAGGCGGTCCTGTGGAACAGCGACTGCCAAGAGGCCTTCGAGAAGATCAAACAGAGCCTCGCAAACCCCCCGATGCTCATGCCACCTGTAACAGGAAGACCTCTTTTCCTGTACATAACTGTGTTAGACGAGTCTATGGGATGCGTGTTGGGTCAACACAATGACTCTGGGAAAAAGGAACAAGCCATTTACTACCTAAGCAAGAAGTTTACCGCATGTGAGATGAATTACACACTGCTGGAAAGGACGTGCTGCACCCTGGTATGGGCATCACATCGTCTTAGGCAGTACATGCTCAGTCATACCACATGGCTTATCTCCAAAATGGATCCCATAAAGTACATCTTTGAGAAACCGGCCCTCACGGGACGAATTGCTAGGTGGCAGGTACTACTATCTGAATTCGATATTGTGTACGTCACCCAAAAGGCGGTAAAGGGAAGCGCCTTGGCAGATTATTTGGCCCAGCAACCTCTCCAGGATTATCGGCCGATGCACCCTGAGTTCCCGGATGAAGACATCATGGCCCTGTTCGAAGAGAAGTGGACGCATGAGGACATAGACAAATGGATTGTCTGCTTCGATGGGGCATCTAATGCTTTGGGCCATGGAGTAGGGGCAGTCCTTGTGTCCCCGGATGATCAGTGTATTCCTTTCACGGCCAGGCTGGGTTTTGATTGTACCAACAATATGGCAGAATATGAAGCGTGCACCCTTGGGATTCAAGCGGCCATTGATTTTGATGTAAAGCTACTCAAAGTATATGGAGACTCGGCTTTGGTAATACGCCAGTTGAGAGGAGAATGGGAAACTAGGGATCCAAAGTCGATACTTTATCAAACTCACATCTTGAAGTTAGCCGAATTCTTTGACGACATTTCTTTCCACCACATCCCTTGGGAAGAGAACCAAATGGCTGATGCATTGGCCACCCTGGCATCCATGTTTCAACTTGCCCCGCACGGGGATCTTCCGTACATCGAATTCAGATCTCAAGGCAAGCTAGCACATTGTTGTGCGATAGAGGAAGAGTGAGATGGGAAATCGTGGTACTTTGACATCAAACAATATGTTGAGAACATAGAATATCCACCAGGGATTTCTGACAATGACAAAAGAACATTAAGGAGATTGGCTACTGGTTTCTTTGTGAGTGGTACCATCCTGTACAAACAAAACCACGACATGACCCTCCTATGATGCATAGACGCCAAAGAGGCGAACTACATGATTGAGGAAATCCACGGGGGTTCATTTGGGACACATGCCAATGGGCATGCTATGGCCAGGAAGATCCTTAGAGCAAGTTATTACTGGCTCACTATGGAAAGCGATTGATGCGCCCATGTAAGGAAATGTCATAAATGTCAAGCATACGCGGACAATGTCAATGTTCCGCCACATCCTCGGAATGTTATGTCCGCCCCTTGGCCTTTTTCCATGTGGGGGATAGATGTCATTGGGGCCATCGAACCCAAAGCTTCGAATGGTCACCGCTTCATTCTGGTGGCAATAGATTACTTCACCAAATGGGTCGAAGCGGCCTCTTATACCAATGTCACGAGAAGTGTGGTGGTCAGATTCATAAAGAGGGAACTGATTTGTCGATACGGACTCCCTAGGAAGATCATTACTGACAATGGCACCAATCTGAACAACAAAATGATGCAGGAGATGTGCGGGGATTTCAAGATCCAGCATCATAACTCTACCCCTTATCGGCCAAAGATGAATGGGGCTGTAGAGGCTGCAAATAAAAATATTAAGATTATTCAAAAGATGACGGTGTCGTACAAAGATTGACATGAAATGCTGCCTTTCGCCCTGCACGGATATAGAACCTCGGTATGAACTTCTACTGGGGCAACGCCATATTCCTTGGTTTATGGGATGGAAGCGGTACTCCCATTTGAGGTAGAGGTCCCTTCCTAGAAGATACTAGCAGAATCAGGCCTAGAAGAGTCAGAGTGGGCTCAAACACGCTACGACCAACTCAACCTTATTGAAGGTAAGTGTTTGACGGCCATGAGCCATGGGCGCCTGTATCAACAAAGGATAAAGAACGCGTTCGACAAGAAGGTACACCCGTGCAAGTTCAACGAGGGGGACCTTGTGCTGAAAAAGATATCCCACGTTGTTAAGGATAATCGAGGAAAGTGGGCCCCGAATTACGAAGGGCCTTTCGTTGTGAAAAGAGCTTTTTCTGGGGGTGCTCTGGTAATCACCAACATGGATGGAGAGGAACTACCCTCGCCCGTGAACTCCGATGTCGTTAAACGATATTACGCTTGAAGTCTGGGGCAATTGAGGGAATCACTGCATGTTCTTTTATTTTTGAGCTTTTTGTTCTTCTTGGTTTCCTCTCGAGATTCCCATCCGCTGTAATTATCTCGTCACGTTTCTTTAAAAGAAGAGAACATGGGTTGAGGCTTCAGTCCTCACTTTGGTTTTAAACCTTGTGTTAGTTCGTAATAACCTGAGCCCTTTTCGCTCAGTTCATGGGGTGCCCCAAGCGCTTAATTAACTGAACCTAACCAGTTTTCATTAAGAAGATCATTGCATTGAAAACATTCATGCATGCACGTACACATGCATATTTTGTGATAACAGGGGCAGAATCGTCTTAGGCCACGGTCAGAAGTCGAGACAAAGTTAAACGGTAGAAATCAACTAAGGTAAGACGACGACTCTGTCACGATTTGCCACGCGTTGTTGCTTCCTATTTTCAGGTACTTAGGGACGGATGCAAATGGAGGATAGGGTCACGACCGACAGATCGTCGTCCCTTCCCGGCGCTGGACAAGCGGAAAACGTTGCTGCAAGGCAGCCTAGTATCCTTTAAATTCACAGTATTTATTACTATGGTTTGTTTAAAATAAATAATTGATGGCTGATCTAACTTAAGTAGGTTCGAGTAGGCAAACGCTAACCTGTAGGGGGCCATGGTTATGTTTCCCCTAAAAAAAAAATTATTTTTTGCAGGTTAGCTCGCCTGGGCGAGCTGAGCTTGCCTGGGCGAGCAACCCCTGCACCAAATTATAAAAAACGAGGGAGGGGAATGTTTTCTTCACCCAAAAAACTTCCCCCCCCCCCTCATTCAAAAAGAGAAAGCTCACGGTTTTTGCTTCCCCAAGCCATCTTTGGTTTCATTTTGCTTTCATTTTGGTATTCCTACTCACTCCAACAAGTAAGCATTTAATCCTTGAGTTTTTTTAGCTTTCCATTGGTGCATTTTGTTCATCTTTTGGTGCTCTAAATTGTGAGAATGTGCTCAAATTTGTGGGGCAGTTTTGGGTTGTTTTCATGCTTGATTTGTTAGAGTTGAGGGGTTGTAGGGGATGGCCTTAGGCCTATGTTGTATTCTGAAGCAATGGGGCATGCCACATTGCCCCCATTCTCTTGCTATTTGTGCCTAAACATGCGCCCACCAAGTGCTCGGTGAAATGCCCCAATGACATATGAATATGGTTTTGTAAGATTGGGATTGTGGGACTGTTTTATATACATAGGGACAACATAGAGGATTCAAAATAGGTGCCCAAATGCAATTCGAAGCTTAGGAACCCAAGCTCTAAGCTTCAATGCAAGGAAACATGACTTATGTCTAAGAATCTAAATTTTGGTTTTGAAAGTGGAAAGGCATGAAAATTAGGACATGCTAGAGAGGGTTTTTTACTAGAATTTGGCTGCCCCATGAGGGATACTTTGCATCTAGGTAGCATGGAAAATACCTTTCAATGGTATGTATATATGTGTGTGAATGTAGGTAGCATGGAAAATACCTTTCAATGGTGTGTATATATGGTATAAAATGCCTTGCAAAGTGTGAATGAGTAGCAAAAAATGCCTTTCAATATATGTGTATTTGAGGATAAGTAGCATTAGGAGCCTTTTAGAAAATGTACCCATGTCAAAAAAAATGGCCTGAGGACGCTTCCTAAATGAATATATGATGGCATAGAATTTCCTTTTCAAATGCAAATATGTGCATGACGTAATTAGCTTTCCAATGTCCATATAAATAAATGTGAGTGAAACAACAAAAATTTGTATGTTAAATACTTCAAATATGTGTAAGTAGTTTGTGATAGCAAATATTTAGGATGTGGATAGGTGTAATTTTGACACAAGGCCTTGAGCACGAGAATGCGTATTCTTTTCAAAGATGTATATATGTGTGGTAACTAGAATGTGTTGGATGTCCTTGTATGTTGATGTAAGTAATAGGATATTTCACACATTCGCATGTTCATAAATGTGTTACATTAAATATGTGCATGAGTTCGTTCTAAATCGGAAAGATTAGCATGTCATTTTTGTGTTAAAATAAGTATTTTCTTGTAGACTAACTTTCCAACTCTCTGTCTTCACAAGAAATGGCTCTGAGGAAGCTTTCCTCCGAGTTCGATAGCCATCGTTTCAGGAGCGCTGAGCACCAGTAGCGTTTCGAAGCCATCAAGGGATGGTCCTTCCACCGAGAGAGACGCGTTCAGCTCAGGGACGACGAGTACACAGATTTCCAGGAGGAGATAGCTCGCCGGCGTTGGACGTCACTGGTCACTCCCATGGCCAAGTTTGATCCGGATATAGTTCTCGAGTTTTATGCCAATGCTTGGCCTACAAAGGAGGGAGTACGGGACCTCTGGTCATCGGTGAGGGGCCAGTGGATACCTTTCGATGCAGACGCCCTCAATCAGTTCCTGGGATATCCGCTAGTATTGGAGGAGGGCCAGGAGTGCGAATACGGTTAGAGGAGGAACCGGGCTGATGGATTTGATGAGGAGGCCATCGCTCAGCTGCTTTGCATACCAGGTCAGGATTTTGCCCGGACCGCTGCCAGGAGACGGGTGCGAATCATACGCACCAACATGACTACCTTGACCCAGACATGGATGACGTTGCTGCTCAACAACATCCTGCCTAGTGATCATAATTCCGACCTCCCTCTGCCGAAGTGTCAGCTGGTGTATGCCATCCTGACACGGATGAGCATTCATGTGGCTCAGTTGATCGCTGATGCCATTTATTTATTTGCAGGTATGCCACCTACCAGGCACCCTCTAGACCCAGATAAGTCTAACAGGGCCCTGGGTTTTCCGGCATTGATCACGGGTCTCTGCCAGTCGTTCGGGGTTCCTGTCACAGCTAGTAAGGTGATTCGACCGCCGTTCACCCGGGCTTTCATAGAGAAGTATTGCACGCCTAGACAGGCATAGGGTGGCGACCCGCAGGCCCTAGACACATCGCCACCACCTCCTCAGGCTGACCCAGCTGGGTCATTTGATACGGAGCGGTATTTACGGCATTTGGTTCGCCAACAGGCGGCCAACCACAGGGCGCACGTGCAGACCCATGACTGCCTCTACCAGCTCAGCCTTAGCCTACAGAGCCAGGGTTTCCCTCCTTTTCCATGCCCTACTCCGGATCATTTCAGGGCAGAGGTCGCATGGCCCGGGGATTGGCCTGAGGCCTAGGCAGGGGAGGCACCCGCAGAGGCTCCTGGCGATGCAGATGAGGCCCGCATGGACGAGGAGATGACCAATTTGCTCGATTTCTTGGGAGGGAGCGGTGCGGCATGACCGGGAGATCCCTAGATCCATATTCTCTTTTTATGTTTCCTCTTTTATCCGTTACGTATCATTTTATTTTGTATAACTGAGGGACTAACGTTTGTTTCGTTTTGATTGACTCTTGTTTTGTGCATGCATGTCATTTGAACTGTTACGTTAGTGCTTACTTCGTTGTTGTCAATAGTGTTTGTTGAAATTCCGGAACCGTGTAGAGCTTTTCATTTAGGAACATCGTCCTAAAAATAAAATGAACCAAAAATCCTGATAAAAAGAAAGAAGCGTTGTGAACAAATGTCATGTTCATAAAGAAAAGAAAAGGTTTTTATTTATATATATGTAAAAGGAAAATGTGTATAAAAGGATTTTGTGTGTGTAAATAATGTGTGAAAAGAAATTCTTGTGTGTGTGAGCGACGAGTGTATATAAAGAAACTTTTGTATAAACTACGGGTGTGTGTGGGAAAAAATGAAAAAAAGAAATCTTTGAACATGAATAGGGTTTGTATATAGACCGTGTGACATGAAGAAAAAGAGTTCTAATGCGTATACAGAAAAAGTTTGTCATGTATAGGAATGAAAGTGTACAAAGAAAAGTTTTCTCGTAAATGGAAATGGATGTATAGTTTTTGTGAACATAAAAATGAAAAAGAAAGAAAAAGAAAGGAAGACCTCGAAGGTCGACATGTTATAGTCGTAGGAAGCATAAATCATTCGTAGAGAGCAAACGTATCTTTTGGAAACAAGGGACTGACGCTAAGAGTTTGTTTTCCTGAATGGCCGAGATAAGAATGGATGGTTTCATTGAACCGATGAAAGAACATAATTTGGAAACGTTGGGTCTGTTTGTGCAAATCCCCAACTGTAGTATCACAATGCCATAAACTGGATGCTTGAGTGCCCCCTTAGCTGTGGCCATGACTAATTTTGCACGTTGTTTCCAAATCATCATTATTACGCGTGCCTTGTGGAAATAATATGGAAGTTCAGCCCGAGACCGACACCTTGACACACGAATTTGTTTTGCCCCAGATATCAAGATCGGGCTCCCACGATAAAAGACCCCATTGAGATACAACCTTAGACTACTTTGAACCTTGGCCTATAAAAAGAATCCTCATCCTTTCCCCCGAAGCAAAGGACAGTGGAATTTCCTCAAGGGAGAGCAAATAGAATGCTAAAACCCGATTTCCCAAAGAAAGGAATGGAGAAGGAGAAATGAAAAGAAAGAAAAGGAAGAAATGAAAAGAAAGAAAAGGAAGAAATGAAAAGAAAGAAAAGGAAAAAAATGAAAAGAAAGGAAAAGAAGGATTCCCGATCAAAGATCGGAAGGAAGTAAAAAGGAAAAGATCGGAGGAAAACAGAGTAATTCCCGATCAATGAAAGAAAGAGAACAGAAGATCTTTAGACCAGATAAATTTTTGGCAAGGTAAGTGACTGCCGGCAAAGGAAAACCCATTTTTTGGTGGTTCTTCCTTTGGGATTGCCATTCAAAGTCATTCTCGACTGGCGGTATCCCGCCCCACATAAACAAAGAGGAAAAGACCGAAACACCCAGCTTCCTCTCCAAAAACACTACCCTCGAGAAAATCCTATTAATCCATGATCGTGCGTGTGATCTGTTGGTTCGATAGGAAATCGTGTGCAAAATAAAGTCATGGTGCAGTTATGGTTTAGATTAGGGTAAAACACTTGCCTATGTGAGTTTTTATACACTATGAGTGATTTATTCCCAGTTTTAGTTTGACCCGATGTTTCCCCTGAATGTTCATTTAAAAGCTAAATGTTGACATCCTGCCCTTCATTTTCGGTTACAAGGGAGGTTACCTTTGGAATGGGTATATTGTTTCTCTAAGATATGGTGCTCTCGCGAATGATTTATTTTTCTTTGCAAAAAACATGTTTCCCTTTTAGGTGGAAGAAAAACTGGTGGACCATTCGGTCCCACGCTCAAATCTTATTCGGAGCCCCATGAATTGATTGTCATTCATGCATCCTCCACCAACGAGTCTAGAGCCCTGCGAATTGATTGCCTAGCGCTGTTCGCCTATCCTCCATTCTCCACTTTTATTCGGAGCCCCATGAATTGATTGTCATTCATGCATCCTCCACCAACGAGTCTGGAGCCCCGCGAATTGATTGCCTAGCACTGTTCGCCTATCCTCCATTCTCCACTTTTATTCGGAGCCCCATGAATTGATTGTCATTCATGCATCCTCCACCACTTTTATTCGGAGCCCCATGAATTAATTGTCATTCATGCATCCTCCTCCAACGAGTCTGGAGCCCCGCGAATTGATTGCCTAGCGTTGTTCGCCTATCCTCCATTCTCCACTTTTATTCGGAGCCTCATGAATTGATGGTCATTCATGCATCCTCCACCAACGAGTCTGGAGCCCCGTGAATTGATTGCCTAGCGCTGTTCGCCTATCCTCCATTCTCCAAATCTTATTCGGAGCCCCATGAATTGATTGTCATTCATGCATCCTCCACCATCGAGTCTGGAACCCAGCGAATTGATTGCCTAGCGCTGTTCGCCTATCCTCCATTCTCCACTTTTATTCGGACACCCATGAATTGATTGCCTAGCATTGTTCATGCGTCCTCCACCATCAGGTGCGGAGCCTCCGGTGGCTGGGAAATGTGGTTTTTGTTATTTTCCCGATTGGTTCCTTCGCCAAACATGTGTATATATGTATATTATGTTACGGAAAGGGCGAAATCAGTGTTTTATCTTTCCGATAAAAGGTAAGTAAAGAGGGGCAACTGTCATACCCTAATTTCGTCCGGGGACTATTGCTTGATGGCATGCAACCTTTAATTGACCGCTTCGAGGTACTTGGCACCCTTTATTGCACAATATGTGAAGTCCCGAGACGTGCCGAAAATCAAAAGGGAGCGTGGTTATGCAATCCGTGGAATTCCGTAATGTGACGGAAACCAAAAGGAAGTATTGTTACGCAATCCGTGAGTTTCCGTAACTTTTTCAAAAGCTAAAAAAGAGTAATTACATGATCCTTAAGGTTCCGTAACCTTACGGATAGAAAATAAGTATCGTTACAAAATTTGTAAAGTTTCGTAACGTTACGGAAAAAGAATCACAAAAAAGGCAAAGGGGGTGTATTTAGTAAAAAAGGGGTGCAAATAGCAACCATGCCCACTTGGGCCTTCCAGATTCTTCCTCCTGAAGGCGGTTGCTTCTGGAGGAAGCAACCTGGCTCGCCTGGGCGAGATGGGTGGCAAGCTCCTCCCCTATTTTGCTATAAATAGGGGGAGGAGTGAAGAGGAAAGGGGTTCAACCTTCTTGGCACTTCGTATTCACTTGAAATTGTTGAGGAAAATTGTTTCCGTGAAGAAAATCCAAGCCGAGGCGCTTTCGTAACATTTCCGTGGGTAATTACGCGAAGATTTTCAACCGTTCTTCGACATTCATCGTTCGTTCTTCGTTGTTCTTCAGTCTTCAACCGGTAAGTACCCCTAATCGAGCTTTTCAATTCATTCTATGTACCCGTGGTGGTCCCCATTTTTTTTGTACTTTTATTTCTCGTTTCATTTACTTTTCGTACCTCTTTTTGACGTGCTTCAGTCATTTATTTAAGTCATTTCTCGCCTAATCAAAAAAATAAAATAAATTTCCACCGATTATTTGATTTGTAATATCCGTTAATTTCTGTTTAAATGAAATCCGACCGTTCGGTCGTGCCGTAACCACGTTGGAAATAAAAAAAAGAGGTAAAATAATAATATAATAATCAAAAAATATCTTTTAGTAAAATAAAGCGAAAAAAATCAATCGGACGTTTCTCTTTGGGAGCTCTGTTTCTTAATTGAATTGACTAATAACTAAAGCGAAACTAAGGCTAAAATCAATCCGCAAAGTCAAGCTCGTCCACAAAAAAAATCACTAAAAAGGATTTGAAAGTTCAATATCTCAGTTTTTCTTACCAAGTAAATGGATCGTTTTTAAGGTCCAACGACTTAAAATGATCACCTTGCAAGTAAAAAGAATCGCTTGATTCACCCTTAAAAAAGAACTACGTAGGTTTGATTTCCTCTTCGATGGAGGGTACGTAGGAGCAAGAGCCCCGCTTTTGTCGACCTCAAAGACAAAAATAAAATAAAAGTTAAGGTAACACAAATTCCACAATTCTAAGAAATAGGCTGTTGTCCTTTGAGACAAACGTGAGAGGTGCTAATACCTTCCTCAAATGTAAATACAACTCCCGAACTTGGAATATTCATTTTGACCGGTTTCCTTCAGTTTTTCCGACGTTTTCCACAAATAAACATTGGTGGCGACTCCGCGCATCTTCCTCCTTTGGAAAGCGCACCCGAGAGCCTTGCCTCGCTCGCTCACAAAAGGGCATGTTGCGACACATATTATGCTGTAATTTGTGATGTTGATATTGCTTTGAATTTTGATTATGCTACATTTGACTCCTAGCATTGTTTGGTTTGTATTGTACTGTTTGGATTGTTTGATGATGAACATGTTGATATTGGTTTGTAATTTGTTTAGTTTGTATTAGTTTGACTTCAGTGGACTAAGATACTAATACTAGATAAGATTAAAATTAATGATAAGTTAAAATTTGAGCAGTTTGGCTCTAGCTTTGAAGCGGGTGCCCATTTGTTTTTGCAGTAACAGTCACTTCCACTTCAAGTCTTCCTCTTTCATCCTTAAATTAAATGGGCCAAACTTTTCACATGCTTATGAGGCTTTTCTTCACTTTGGAGAAGAGATACACTTGCTGTTTACTATGTTTTAGCCTTTTAAGTTTTAGCTTCATTCGTGACTTATCCTCAAGTTGTCTTTGGAAAAAAAGAGTAAATCTTGTCAAATCTGAATTTAGTATCTAACAAAACATTTTTGTTTTCTTTTTTTGTTGTTTGAACTTAAGAACTCTATCATAACCCCACCAATTGTTGAAAATAGTAGACACAAATAAGCCAATATTTGTCTTCACCCTCAAACCAATCACACTTAAACATCAGAAACTTGAAGTGACCATAATAGTCTAAGTCAATTATATCCTTGAATTCTCCATAATAAGTGTTAGACCAAAATTCTGAGTCAATGAAATCAGTGATGGAATTTGTGGTAGACATTTGCAGATCATGGTTAGGACTAAAGACTTAGGTCGTGCCTTAGGTAGGGTTACTGGCAGAGGTCTGGGGAGAGAGGATCATGATGATTCTGATGATGCTCCCCAGCGGAAAAGACATACCGCATCTGATGGAAGCTTGCTTGTGGGGCTTCTATGGAGACTGGATCTTTGAGCTTCAATGAGGTCCTTTAATGGTGATTTTCCACCATGGAGATGCAGCGGAAGACAAAGGAGAAGAGGTGAGAGGAGGCGCCATTCACTAGGGAATAAGCCATGGAAGAAGGAGCTTCACCACCAAGAGGAGCCTTGGATAAGAAGCTTGGAGAGGATGCTTCAATGGAGGAAAAGAAAGAGGGTGAGAAAGAGAGAGGGGGGAGCACGAAATTGAAGAAAGAAAAAGGGAGAGAAGTTGAACTTTGAGTTGTGTCTCACAAGACTCTCATTCATCAAAGTTACAACAAGTGTTACACATACTTCTATTTATAGACTAGGTAGCTTCCTCGAGAAGCTTTCTTGAGAAAACTTCCTTGAGAAGCTTCTTTGAGAAAACTTCCTTGAGAAGCTAGAGCTTAGCTACACACACCCCTCTCATAACTAAGCTCACCTCCTTGAGAAGCTTCCTTGAAAAGATTCCTAAAGAAGCTAGAGCTTAGCTACACACACCTCTCTAATAGCTAAGCTCACCTCCTTGAGATGAGAAGCTAGAGCTTAGCTACACACCCCCTATAATAGCCAAGCTCACCCCCATGACAAAATACATGAAAATACAAAAAAAATCCCTACTGCAAAGACTACTCAAAATGCATCGAAATACAAGGCTAAAACCCTATACTACTAGAATGGCCAAAATACAAGGCCCAAACAAAGGAAAAACCTATTTTAATATTTACAAAGATAAGCGGGCTCATACTTGGCCCATGGGCTCAAAATCTACCCTAAGGCTCATGAGAACCCTAGGGCCTTCCCTTGGATCTCTGGCCCAATCTACTTGGAGTCTTCTATCCAATGCCTTTGCGGGGTAGGATTGCATCATTCCCTCCACCTTGGAAAGGATTTGACCTCAAATCTTGAGGTTCTTCATACTCTGGGCTCCTTCCCTCAACACCTGTAAAAAGAACAAAAACATATGTATTAGTGGTGTTTGGTATGTTGAAGTAAGGTAAGGTCTGAAAACCCATTTCCTGGGCATCTTCCCATAAAGGAACATGGTTTCTCACCAACTCAATGAGTGGTGCTACAAGTATAGAAAAATATGGGACAAATCTTTTGTAAAAGTTTGTAAAGTCATGGAAGCCCCAAATTTTTCTTATACTTGGTGGAGTGGGCCACTCAAGAATGACCTTTATTCTTTTAGGGTTCACGTGAACCCCTTGATCACTATTTGAAAAATTAAGAAAAGTAACGCAATAAAACATACATTTTTCTGTATTTTCATATTGATTATTCCTACCAAAAAGTATGACAAACCTAAGGTGTCCCATATGAGTACCTAAGTTTGTATTGAAACTAAAAATAAGAACAAACCTACCTAATGTGTCCCTATGTACACACACCATGAAGATGTTAGGTGCACGAGTGATTTTATAAAAGAGGGTTGCACCACTCAAAACATTCATCATACCACCTATTTTAGGGACTTGGTGCCTAATAATACCTATTTTGGGCACCAACAAAGCACAAGGATTTAAGCTCTTGCGAACCAAACCCTCATCCAACAACTTCTTTACTTGAGGAATAAACTCAAGCCCAAGAGGTGTGGCAATGCTAGCAAGTGTCTTTTTACAAAAGACAAAATGTGGAGGTTGTCTAAGAGGGAAAGTTTCTTTAATGTTTGTCTTTATTGTAAAATGAGTTTCCTTCTTAGCTAACCTCTTGGAGGAGACACTTACCTCCTTACACTTCTCTTTAACCACTAATGGTTGTCCTTCTTGTTGGGGGTAGATTTCTTCACTAGATTCTTCCCCTTTTGCTTTTTCATTTTCACTAGAGGAAGGTGAAGTAGTAGCCTTATCTTGGCTACTATAAATGTCTTGGCCCCTTATAATCATGGTTTTTGTGGTGGGGCATTGAGAAGTAATGTATCCTCTTCCAAGACATTTAAAGCACTTTATAGAGCTAGTTTTCTCTTGCATACTAACCTTAGGGACTTGCTTTTCTATTGTCTTCCCCTTATCATCTTTGGGCTTAGAAGGTGTCACCCCTAAGATGCCTCGACCTTGGTCTTTCTTTGGATAAGAGTGAGAGCCATAAGATTTTGATGTAGACTTCTTTTTAAGTTGTTGCTCTACCCTTATTTCCCAAACTAAGTTAGCCTCTACATTGTCCTTCCCATGGAAGTATGGGAGGTTAATGTTAGCCTCTTGAGGCTTTCTTTCCTTTTCTCTTCTATCGGAGTGAGGTCTAAGATGTGGCCTATGCCTTCTTTCGTAATAGTCACGAAGTTCTTCACTTAGGCTCTTGCAAGAGTTATGACTACTATAGGAGGCATATTTTTCTCTTTTCATTTCTTTCATTATTTTTCTTCTTTCTTCCTCTCTTATTTTCTTTCTTTCATCTTGACTTATTTCTTCCACTCTTTTTTTCCCTTTTTCTTTTCTCTCTTGTTTTTCTTTCCATAACTTGAGGGAACTCAACTCATCTAAGATTCTAGATAAAGGGTCTATATGACTAGTACCCTCGCCATTAACACTAGATGAATGATGACTCATGTTGGTTCCTAAGTTGTGGTTCTTTCTTGTTGGAGGTTTGAAAACAAAAGGTAAAAGAAACTATGGTTGAAACTAGCCAAAATAAACACTAAAAGAGGTGTGAAAGATAAGGGAAAAAAACTAATTGGTAAAAGGAAAGCTATCTAGGCGGTTTGACAATGGAAGGTAAAGGAAATAAGCTATGAAAGTAAGCAAGAAATGTAAACTAGCCGAATCCTAAGAGTGTTTGGATGACCACATTCAAGGTTCCCAACAAAACACTCACTATCCTAAGGAAAAATTGCCTAAAATTATTACACACAAATGGAAGTTTGGTAACCTATTGGAGGCTCCCAACACAGTTCCAATGAAAGGCCTTTTTGTTACTGTCGCAACGTGCCCTTCACGGGCGAGCGAAGGCGAGGCTCACGGGTGCGCTTTCTAAAGGAGGAAAGATGCGCGGAGTCGCCACCAACGTTTATTTGTGGAAAACATCGGAAAAACCGAAGGAAACCGGTCAAAAATGAAAATTCTAAGTTCGGGAGTTGTCTTTATGTTTGAGGAAGGTATTAGCACCTCTCACGTTTGTCTCAAAGGACAACAACCTATTTTTTAGAATTGTGAATTTGTGTTACCTTAACTTTTATTTATTTTTATTTTTTGAGGTCGACAAAAGCGGGGCTCTTGCTCCTACGTACCCTTCATCGAAGAGGAAATCAGACCTACGTAGTTCTTTCTTATGCGTGAATCAAGTGATTCTTTTTACTTGAGGGGTGATCATTTTAAGGAGTTGGACCTTAAAAATGATCCTTTTTTACTTAGTAAGAAATTGACATGATAAACTTTCAAAAACCTATTTTTGTGGACGAGCTTGACTAGGCGAGTTGATTTTAGCCTTAGTTTCACTTTAGTTATTAGTCAATTCAATTAAGAATGAGAAGTCCCAAAGAGAAAACGCCCGATTGATCTTTCGCTTTTATTTACTAAAAGGTATTTTTGATTATTATATTATTATTTTACCTCTTTTTTGATTTCCAACGTGGTTACGGCACGACCGAACGGTCGGAATTCATTTTAACCAAAATTAACGGATGATGCAATTCAAACGATCGGTGAAAATTTATTTTATTTTTAGATTAAGCGAGAAATGACTTAAATAAATGGCTTAAGCACGTCAAAAGGGGGTATAAAAAGTAGACGAAAACAAGAATAAAAATACATGCAACAAAATGTGGACCACCACGGGTACATAGAATGAATTGAAAAGCTTGGTTTGAGGTACTTACCCGTTGAAGACTGAAGAAAACAAAGAACGAGCGATGAATCTTGAAGAACGGTCGAGAATCTTCGCGTAATTACTCACGGAAACGTTACGGAAGCGCCTCGGCTCGGATTTTCTTCACAGAAATAATTTTCCTCAGTAAATTCGAAAGAGAGAGAAGTGCCTAAGGGGCTGAACCCTTTTCTTCTTCACTTCTCCCCCTATTTATAGCAAAATAGGGGAGAAGCTTGCCGCCCAGCTTGCCCAGGCGAGCAAGGTTGCTTCCTCCAGAAGCAACAGCCTTCTGGAGGAATCTTCTGGAGGGCCCAAGTGGACCTTGTTGCTATTTGCACCCCCCCTGTTTACTAAATGCACCCCCTTTCTATTTTTTTTTGTAATTCTTTTTCCGTAACGTTACGAAACTTTACGAATTTCGTAACGATACTTATTTTCCTTCTGCAAGGTTACGAATCCTTACGGATTATGTATTTACTCTTTTTTAGCTTTCGAAGAAGTTACGGAAACTCACAGATTGCACAAAAACACCTCTTTTCGATTTCTGCCACATTACGGAATTTCACGAATCACGCAAGTCTGCTTCCTTTCGATTTCTGAGACGTCTCGGGACTTCATTTATTGCATGTCATCAAGTAATAATCCCCGGATGAAATTAGGGTATGACAGTTGCCCCTCTTTACTTACCTCTCATCGGAGATAAGAGGAAAGCAAAGATAGGACAATGATTTCGTCCGTCCTGCCCTTTCTGTGATGACGACTCTCGTCTCCACTCCTTCCTTTTTTCTTCTGCACAAAACAAAATAAAAACAACAACAAAGAACAATGAACATAATATACACATATACACATACACAAATTTGACGAAGGAACCGATCCGGAAAACAACAGAATAACGTGTTTCCCAGTCATCAGAGACTTCGCGCTTGATAATGGAGAACACATGAACAGCGCTAGGCAATGACATTCATGGTGCTCCGAACAAAGGTGGAGTATGGAGGATTGCCTTGAGGGTCCGCACTTAGGCAATCATGAAACTCAACTCCAAACTCGAAAGTGGAGGACACATGAACAACCCTAAGCAATAACGTTCATGTGTCTCCGGAAAAGGATGAGAATGGAGGATTGCCTTGAGGGTCCTCTCTTAGGCAATCATGAAACACAGCTCCAAACTCAAAAGTGGAGGACACATGAACAACCCTAAGCAATAACATTCATGAGGCTCCAGAAAAGGATGAGAATGGAGGATTGCCTTGAGGGTCCTCTCTTAGGCAATCATGGAACACAACTCCAAACTCAAAAATGGAGGACACATGAATGACAATGCAATTCATTCATGTGGCTCCAGAAAAGGATGAGAATGGAGGATTGCCTTGAGGGTCCTCTCTTAGGCAATCATGGAACACAGCTCCAAACTCGAAAATGGAGGACACATGAATGACAACGCAATTCATTCATGTAGCTCCGGAAAAGGATGAGAATGGAGGATTGCCTTGAGGGTCCTCTCTTAGGCAATCATGGAACACAACTCCAAACTCAAAAATGGAGGACACATGAATGACAACGCAATTCATTCATATGGCTCCGGAAAAGGATGAGAATGGAGGATTGCCTTGAGGGTCCTCTCTTAGGCAATCATGGAACACAGCTCCAAACTCGAAAATGGAGGACACATGAATGACAACGCAATTCATTCATGTGGCTCCAGAAAAGGATGAGAATGGAGGATTTCCTTGAGGGTCCTTTCTTAGGCAATCATGGAACACAGCTCCAAACTCGAAAATGGAGGACACATGAATGACAACGCAATTCATTCTTGTGGCTCCGGAAAAGGATGAGAATGGAGGATTGCCTTGAGGGTCCTCTCTTAGGCAATCATGGAACACAGCTCCAAACTCGAAAATGGAGGACACATGAATGACAACGCAATTCATTCATGTGGCTCCGGAAAAGGATGAGAATGGAGGATTGCCTTGAGGGTCCTCTCTTAGGCAATCATGGAACACAGCTCCAAACTCAAAAGTGGAGGACACATGAACAGCCCTAAGTAATAACGTTCATGTGGCTCCAGAAAAGGATGAGAATGGAGGATTGCCTTGAGGGTCCTCTCTTAGGCAATCATGGAACACATCTCCAAACTCGAAAATGGAGGACACATGAATGACAACGCAATTCATTCAGGTGGCTCCGGAAAAGGATGGGAATGGAGGATTGCCTTGAGGGTCCTCTCTTAGGCAATCATGGAACACAGCTCCAAACTCAAAAGTGGAGGACACATGAACAGCCCTAAGCAATAACATTCATGTGGCTCCGAAAAAGGATGTTGGTGGGACCGAACGGTCCACCGGGTTTTTCCACCTAAAAGGATAACATGCTTTTTGCAAAGAAAAATAAATCATTCGCGAGAGCACCACATCTTAGAGAAACGATATACTTGTGCCAAGGGTAATCTTCCTTGTAACCGAGAATGAAGGGTAGGATGTCAACTTCTAGCTTTCAAATGAACACGCAGGGAAACATCGGGCTAAGCTGAAAATAAATCACTCATAGTGTATAAAACTCACAAGGAAAGTGTTTTATCCTATTCCCAAACCAATAACTGCACCATGACTCTATTTTGCACGCGACTTCCTATCGAATCATAGATCAAACGTACGATCACGGACCAATAGGATTCTTTCGAGGTTAGCGTTTTTTTGGAGAGGGAGCTGGGTGTTTCGGTCTTTTCCTCTTTGTTCATGTGGGGTGGGATATTTCCAGTCAAGAATGATTCTGAGTGGCAATCTGGCTTTGGAGACTTTCTATCCTCTTTCTTTCGTTGATCGAGAGTTGCTTCTTTTCCCTTTTCGCTTCCTTTCGATCTTTGATCGGGAATCCTTCCTTTCCTTTCTTTTGTTCTTTTCTTTATTTTCATTTTTTCTTTTCCCTTCTTTCTTTCCATTTCTTCCTTCTCTTTCTCTTCACTTTTCCTTCCCCATCCCTTTCTTTGGGAAATCGGGTTTTAGCATTCCATTCGCTCTCCCTTGAGGAGATTTCACTGTCCTTTGCTTCGGGGGAAAGAATGAGGATTCCTTTTTTACAGGCTAAGGTTCAAAAAGGTCCGAGGTTGTGTTTCAATGGGGTCTTTTATCGTGGGAACCCAATCTTGATATCTGGGGCGAAACAAATCTGGGTGACAAGGTGTCGGTCTCGGGCCGAACTTCCACATTATTCCATAAGGCACGCGTGACAATGATGATTTGAAAATAACGTGCAAAATTAGTCATGGCTACAGCAAGGTGGGCACTCAAGCATCCCTTTTATGGCATCGTGACACTACGGTTGGGAATTTACACAGGCAAACCCAACGTTTCCAAATTATGTTCTTTCATCAGTTCAATGCATTCATCCATCCTTATCTCGGTTCATTCCGGAAAATAAACTCTTAGCATCGGTCCCTTGTTTCCAGAAGATGCGTTTTCTCTTTACGAATGATTCATACTTCTTAACTACAACATGTCGATCTTTGCGGTCTTTCTTTCTTTTTTACTTTTTGTTTTATTTTTAAATATGTTCACTAAAACTATACACTTGTGGTTTTTTATGAGGAAAATCTTTCTTTATACATCTATGGCAAACTTCTTTTGTACACGCGTTAGAACTCTTCTTCTTACGTCACACGGTCTATATACAAACCCTATTTACATTCAAAGATTTTCATTTTTCCCAACACACCCTTATGGTCCACACAAAGGTTTCTTCATATACACTCGTTGCTCACCCACACAAGAATTCCTTTCCGCGCATCCTTTACACACAAAGATCCTCTATACACATTTTCCTTTTATATACATGTACAAATAAAAACCTTTTTCCTTTCTTTATGAACATGACTTTTATTCACAGCGCTTCTTTATTTTTATTAGGATTTTTGGTTCATTTTATTTTATTATTTTTAGGACGACGTTCCTAAATGAAAAAACTCTACGCGGTTCTAGCATTTCAACAAACACTATTGACAACTAACGAAACAAATACCGACGTAACAAATCAAGTGATATGTATATACAAAACAAAAAGTCAAAACATGAAACAAACGTCAGTCCCTTAGTCAAACACAAAATAAGATGATATGTAACAGAAAAAAAACAAATGGAAACAAAAAGAAATATGGATCAAGAGATCTCCCAATCATGTGGCACCGCTCCCTCCTAAGAAATCAAGTAAATCGGTCATCTCTTCATCCTCGCGGGTCTCATCTGCCTCGTCGGGAGCCTCTGCTGGTGCCCCTGCTGGTGCCTCTCCTGCCTGGGCCTCAGGCCAATCTCCAGGCCATGCGACCTCTGCCCTGAACTGGTCCGGAGTAGGGCACGAAAAAGAAGTAAAGCCCTGGCTTTGCAGGTTGAGACTCATCTGATAAAGACAATCATGAGTCTGTACATGTGCCCGGTGGTTGGCCGCCTGCTGGCGAACCAAATGCCGCAAATACTGCTCCGTGTTAAATGATCTGGCCGGACTAGCCTGATGAGGTGGCGGCGCGTCCGCGGCCTGTGGTGCATCACCCTGGACCTGTCTCTGCGTGAAGTACTTCTCAATAAAAGCTCAGGTGATGGGCGGCCGAATCACCTTGCTAGGTGTGACGGGGACGCCGAACGACTGGCAGAGTCCTGTGATCAAGGCGGGAAATCCTAGGGCCCTGTTGGACTTATCTGGGTCCAGAGGGTGCCTGGTAGGCGCCATACCTGCAAAAATATAGATGGCATCAGCGATTAACTGAGCCACATGGATGCTCATCCGCGTCAGGATGGCGTACACTAGCTGACACTTCGGCAGGGGGAGGTCGGAATTATGATCGGTGGGTAGGATGTTGCTGAGCAGCAAAGTCATCCATATCTGAGTCAGGGTGGTCATGTTGGTGCGCATGATCCGCACTCGTCTCCCGGCAGCAGTCCGGGCAAAATCTTGCCCCGGTATACATAGCAACTGGGCGATGACCTCCTCATCGAACCCATCAGACCGGTTCCTCCTCTGGCCATACTCGCACTCCTGGCCCTCTTCCAGCACTAAAGGATATCCCAGGAGCTGGCCGATAGCATCTGCATCAAACGGGATCCACTGACCCCTCACCCAGGACCTCATATTACGCACGCCCTCCTCTGTTGACCAAGCATTGGCATAAAATTCGAGGACTATGTCTGGATCAAACTTGGCCATGGGGGTAACCAGTGATGCCCACCGCCGGTGACCTATTTCTTCCTGGAAATCGGTATACTCATCGTCCCTAAGCTGGACGCGTCGCTCTTGGAGAAATGACCATCCCTTGATGGCCTCGAAGCGCTGCTGGTGTTCAGCGCTCCTAAAACGGTGACTGTCATACTCGGGAGCGGAACTGGTTCCTTCAGCCGCTTTATCCTTCCTAGATCTCTTTGAGGCGAGCTTTCTTGGGGCCATTTCCTACGAGAACAAACATTTAGAAGTTAGTTTTACAAGATAACGCTTATCTTAACGCAAAAAGGTAGTGCTAAACCCTCTGATGGAGAACGGACTCATGTAATCCATTTATGCACACGTGTATGTGTAGAAAATATCCTATTATTTATATCAACATACAAGGATATTCAAAACATTCTAGTTACCACACATATACATTTTTTGGAAAGAATACTTACATGCATGCTCAAGGTATTGTGCCAAAATTACATATGTTCATATCCTAACTATTTTGCTACCACAAACTACCCACACACATTTGAAGTATTTTATTAACATGCAAATTTTTTGTTGTTCCATTCCTATTTATATATACATATCTGCGCATTGGAGAGCCAATCTCACGTCACGCACACACTTGCATTTGAAAAGAAGCCTTCATGCCATCTACCTACTCTTGAGGGGCAATCCCACATCATATATTCATTTGGAAACCTTTCTCGTGCCATCTTCGGCACGGGTACATTTTTTTTGAAAGACTTCTTATATTACTTATCCACAAATATACATATTTTGAAATGCATTATTTACTATTCATTCACTTTGCAAGGTATTTTTATGCCATATATTCACATATATCTACACACCATTGAAAAGCATCTCCTACGTTACTTAGGTGCAAAGTGCCAATCATGGGGCAGCCCAAATTCTTACAAACAAGTCCCTATTTTCATGCTTTTCTAGTCCTAAAACCAAATTTTGGATTCCTAGCCATAAACATGTTTCCTTGCATTGAAGCTACAAGTTTAGGCTCCTAAGCTTGGGATTGCATTTGGGCATCTATTTGACTTTCCTATGCTGTCTCTACATATATAAAACAGCCCCACTATCCCAACTCTGCAAAATCATATTTATATATCATTGGGGCAATGTGGCATGCCCCATTGCTTCAGAATACAACCTAGGCCTAAGGCCTTTTCATTCTAATCCTCAATTCAAGAAAACAAGCAGCAAAGCAAACCAAAACTACCTTACAAATATAAGCATGTTCTCACAATTCGAGGCACCAAAAGATGAAGAAAGCACATCAATGGAAAGCAAAAACATCAAGGATGGAATACTTACTTGTTGGAGTGAATTGAAATACCAAAAACGAAAGCAAAACGCGATCAAAAGGCTTAGGGGAGCAAGAAACCGCAAGCCTTCGTATTCTCTATCTTTTGAATGAGGGGAGGGAAGTTTTTTTGGATGCCAAAACGTTCCCCTCCCTCGTTTTTTATAATTTGGGTGCAGGGGTTGCTCACCCAGGCGAGCTAACCTGCCACTCTTTTTTTTTTTTTTGAGGGGAACATTAACCATGTCCCCTCCTCCCTTACGGGCTAGCGTTTGCCTAACTTGAACCTACTTAAGTTAGAATTAGGCGTCGATTACTTATTTAAAACAAACAAATAGTAAAAGAAACTGCGAACACAAAGGATACTGGGCTGCCTTGCAGCGACGTTCTCTGCTTGTTTAGCGCCAGGAAGGGGCAACGATCGGTCGGTCGTGACCCTAGCCCCACTCGATCCGTCCCTATGTACCTGTAAGTAGGAAACAAAAATACGCAGCCAATCGTGACCGGTCATCATCTTACCCTGGTTGATTTCTGCCATTGATTTGTCTTGACTTTTGACCGTGGCCTGAGACGATTCAACTCTTTGCTATCACAAGATATGCATGCGCATGTGCATGTATGAATGTTTCTAATGCGATGATTTTATTTTAGTGAAGGCTGGTTAGATTCAATTTTAAACAAGCATTTGGGGCACCCCCATACACCGAGCGAAGAGGGCTCAAGTTATAACAAATCTAAAACACAAAGTTTGAAACACCAAAGGGAGGACTAAAACCCCGCCCATCTTTTCTTTTCAAAGAAACGAGACAAATACAGTGAAGGGGAATCCCTAGAGGAAACCAAGAGGAATGAGAAAAACTCAAAAATAAAAACGTGCAACGGTCCTCTCGATTGCCCCAGACTTTAAGCGTAATATCGTTTTACTACATCGGAGTTCACGGGCGAAGGCAATTCCTCGCCATCCATGTGGGTGAGTATCAGAGCACCCCCAGAAAAAGCTCTTTTCACCACGAAAGGTCCTTCATAATTCGGGGCCCACTTGCCTCGATTATCTTTAATAGCGTTGGACATCTTCTTCAACACGAGGTCCCCCTCGTTGAACTTGCGCAGGCGTACCTTCTTGTCGAATGCATTCTTTATCCTTCGTTGATACAAACGCCCATGGCTCATGGCGGCCAAACGCTTACCTTCAATAAGGTTAAGTTGGTCGTAGCGTGCTTGACCCCATTCTGACTCTTCTAGGCCCGACTCTGCCATTATCCTCTGAGAAGGTACTTCTACCTCAAATGGGAGTACTGCCTCTATCCCATAAACCAAAGAATACGGTGTTGCCCCCGTAGAAGTTCGTACCGAGGTTCTGTATCCGTGTAGGGCGAAAGGCAACATCTCATGCCAATCCTTGTATGACACTATCATCTTTTGAACAATCTTCTTAATATTCTTATTCGCAGCCTCTACAGCCCCATTCATCTTTGGCCGATAAGGGGTAGAGTTATGATGCTGGATCTTGAAGTCTTCGCACATCTCCTGCATCAGCTTATTGTTCAGATTGGTGCCATTGTCAGTAATGATCTTCCTGGGGAGCCCGTATCGACAAATCAACTCCTTCTTTATGAATCTAACCACCACATTCCTTGTGACGTTAGTATAAGAAGCTGCTTCGACCCATTTGGTGAAGTAATCTATCGCCACAAGAATGAAGCGGTGACCATTCGACGCTTTGGGTTCGATGGCCCCAATGACATCTATTCCCCACATAGAAAAAGGCCAAGGGGCGGACATAACATTCAGAGGATGTGGCGGAACATTGACATTGTCCGCGTATGCCTGACATTTATGACATTTCCTGACATGAGCGCAACAATCGCTTTCCATGGTGAGCCAATAATAACCGGCCCTAAGGATTTTTCTGGCCATAGCATGCCCATTGGCATGTGTCCCAAAGGAACCCTCGTGGATCTCCTCAATCATGAAGTTCGCCTCCTTGGTATCTACGCATCGTAGGAGGGTCATGTCGTGGTTTCGTTTGTACAGGATGGTACCACTTACAAAGAAACCAGTAGCCAATCTCCTCAACGTCCTTTAGTCATTGTCAGAAATCCCTGGTGGGTATTCCTTGTTCTCGACATACTGCTTGATGTCGAAATACAACGGTTTCCCATCCCGCTCTTCCTCTATTGCATAACAATATGCCGGCCTGCCTTGAGATTTGAATTCGATGTATGGCTGATCCCCATGTGGGGCAAGTTGAAACATGGATGCCAGGGTGGCTAGTGCATCAGCCATTTGATTCTCTTCCCGAGGTATGTGGTGGAAGGAAATGTCGTCAAAGTACTTGGCTAACCTCAAGATGTGAGTTTGATAGGGTATCAACTTCGAATCCCTAGTTTCCCATTCTCCTTTCAACTGGCGTATGACCAAAGTTGAGTCTCCATACACCTTGAGTAGTTTTACATCAAAATCAATGGCCGCCTGAACCCCGAGGGCGCACACTTCGTACTCGGCCATATTGTTGGTACAATCAAAACCTAGCCTAGCCGTGAAAGGAATACACTGATCATCCGGGGATACAAGGACTGCCCCTACTCCGTGGCCCAAAGCATTTGATGCCCCATCGAAGCAAACAATCCATTTGTCTAGGTCCTCATGCGTCTGCTTCTCTTCAAACAGGGCCATGATATCCTCATATGGGAACTCGGGGTGCATCGGCTGATAATCCTGGAGGGGTTGCTGGGCCAAATAATCCGCTAAGGCACTTCCCTTTATCGCCTTTTGGGTGACGTAAACGATATCAAATTCAGACAATAGTACCTGCCACCTGGCGATTCGTCCCGTGAGGGCCAGTTTCTCAAAGATGTATTTTACGGGATCCATTTTGGAAATAAGCCACGTGGTATGGCTGAGCATGTACTGCCTAAGCCGATGTGATGCCTATACCAGAGCACAACACGTCCTTTCCAACATGGAGTAATTCATCTCACATGCGGTAAACTTCTTGCTCAGATAGTAGATGGCTTGCTCCTTTTTCCCAGAATCATCATGTTGATCCAACACGCACCCCATAGACTCGCCCAACACGGTCATGTACAGGAAAAAAGGTCTTCCTGTTACAGGCGGCATGAGCACCGGGGGATTCGCGAGACTCTGTTTGATCTTCTCGAAGGCCTCTTGGTAGTCACTGTTCCATAGGACCGCTTGGTTCTTACGTAACAGCTTAAAAATGGGCTCACAGCTAGGGGTGAGTTGCGAGATAAATCTCGCGATATAATTCAACCTGCCTAAAAATCCCCGAACCTGCTTCTTCGTGTGTGGTTCCGGCATTTCAAGGATAGCCTTCACTTTCTCGGGATCTATCTCTATCCCTTTCTGACTTACGATAAATCCTAGCAGCTTCCCTGACTTCACCCCAAAGGTGCATTTGGTTGGGTTTAGTTTTAATTGGTATTTCCGCAACCTTCCAAACAGCTTACGCAGATTGACAAGGTGTTCATCCTCAGTCCGAGACTTGGCAATCATGTCATCTATGTAGACCTCTATTTCCTTATGCATCATGTCATGGAACAATGCCACCATGGCGCGTTGATAGGTTGCCCCAGCATTCTTCAATCCGAAGGCCATCACTTTATAGCAGAAAGTCCCCCAGAGAGTGACGAAAGTGGTCTTCTCTACATCTTCGGGTGCCATCTTTATTTGATTATATCCCGAGAAACCATCCATAAATGAGAAAAGGGCAAATTTGGCCGTATTATCTACCAATATGTCAATGTGTGGCAGGGGAAAATTGTCCTTTGGACTGGCCCAGTTCAAGTCCCGGTAGTCTACACACATTCGAACCTTGTCGTCCTTTTTCGGGACTGGGACAATGTTGGCCACCCACTCTGGGTACCGTGCCACAGCTAAGAAACCTGCATCAAACTGCTTCCTTACTTCTTCTTTAATTTTTAAAGACATCTCGGGTTTCATTCTTCGTAACTTTTGCTTAACCGGAGAAGACCCAGGATTCAAAGGCAACTTATGCTGCACAATGTCGGAATCAAGACCGGGCATGTCTTGATATGACCACGCAAAGACATCTTGATACTCTTCAAGAAGGGTTATCAAGCCTTGGTGGATAGGCGCGGTCATACCGGTTCCTACCTTTACTTCTTTCTTTTCCTCCGTGGTCCCCAAGTTTACCAATTCGGTCTCTTCCTGGTGAGGCTTCATTTCACGTTCTTCCTGAGCGACCAACCTCTCCAACTCTGGTGACAGGACGTCCTCTTCCTCTTCCTCGTTTATCGTTTGGCTTATATCTCGATTGAAATCGATTGTCAAACCCTCGTTGTTAGGATCCTCAAAGAATCGACCCTCATATCTATACCAAACAAGACAAAAGAAACAAAGAACATGTAAAATGATATGAGAAAAGGTGGAACTGTAGGAACAGATGAAACAAGATCTCTTTGTTTATTTAATAAGGTAGGTTTTACAAAACAAAAGAGAACGGAAATCTATAGGCTCTAATTACATTGAATCAGCGGTATAGACTTCTGACTGGCTTATCACACGCCAATTCCCCACTTGGGAATCGGGGTGGCATGGTTGCACAAAGCTTGGTGGGTCTTGAGGGAACTCCTCTTCTATTGCGACCACCTCCTCCTCGGACGCCATTCCAACGCTGGTGAAACACTGGCTAATACGGCCAGGCCATACCCTATCCGCCCGAAACCTTGACGGCACGTTCCTCCTCCCCGGCATCCCGGGTTCGTACCCTAATCCATACTTGTATGGATTTCCTTTGATATCGACCACGTCAGCATTCCCGAGGCAGTCCTTGCCTAGACCCATTCCGGGCTTAAATCCATTCCTGAGCATAACACGCGCCACCATTATGGCCGCTTTGGAGAGAGAAGGTAGCGACGGACTTGGTTCCACCGAGGCGCAGCTCACCACCTCAAAGGATTGGAAAGCCGTTTCCAATGATTCTTCTGCCGCTTCTACGTATGGTGCGGAGGAAGGGCAGCTCACTAACATGTCCTCTTCACCCGACACTATCACTAAAAGTCCACCCACTGCGAACTTCAATTTCTGGTGAAGCATTGAAGGGACCACTCCCAGGGCATGAATCCACGGTCTTCCCAAGAGGAAGCTATAGGCAGGATTTATATCCATTACGTGAAACACCACATTGCAAGTGTGGGGGCCTATCTGAATGGGAATGTCGATTTCCCCCATTACTTCCCGCCGAGTACCATCAAAGGCTCGCACCACCATCGAGCTCGGCTTTAAATGTGACGCACTAAAAGGAAGCTTTTCCAAAGTGGTCTTCGGCATTACATTTAAACTCGATCCATTGTCGATAAGTACCTTTGCGACAACGTGGTCCATACATCTCACCGACACATGTAGAGCCTTGTTGTGCCCTCTCCCCTCAACGAGAATCTCTTCTTCCGCAAACGCGATGTAGTTGTTGGTGGTTATATGATTAACGATGCCTTCGAAACCCTCCACTGAGATATCATGTGCTACATGGGCATCGTTAAGAACCTTCATCAACAGCGCACGATGAGGCTCGGAGTTTATGAGTAGTTCTAGCAAAGAGATCCTTGCTGGAGTTTTATTCAGTTGCTCGACTACCTTAAACTCGCTTTGTTGGATGAGGCGGAGGAACTCATGGGCCTCTTCCAAATTCACCGTTTTTCCTTGAAGTCCCTCTTTCTTTTCGGCTCCTCTTGCCATGGGAGGATCTACTTCTTTCGAGGGGGTGGCTATATTTGTGGGCTCTTGGACCATGGGCGTCTTCCCTTTAGAGGGCAATTCCGCCGGGTGAGGGGAAGCGAACACCCGACCACTGCGGGTTACGCCACTGAGGCCGGTGATGTTGGTTACCTTAGCTGATAGGGAGTCAACTTCGGTTGCAACTCTTTCGCTGGACGCGGGAGGGGTATACTTCCACGGAACGACCTTATTACTTTGATATGCAAATGGCGTTGGCTTGGGCGCAGCCTGCGGGTATATGGGTGTGGAGCCGGTCCCTTTCCTAGTAAAACATATCACTAGAGCCTTGGGGGTTAAAGGAACCTTCTTCTCTTCCGACTGCATGCAAATTTGTGGTTCTTCCTTTCCTCCTATGAACACTTCAAGCTGCCCGCAATCCATGAGCCGCTGAAGCAATTCTTCCACCACGGGACAGGTTTCCATGTCATGCGACTCCCCAAGGTGAAACAAACATTCATCCCTTTCATCTCCACCTCGGGAGACCATGCACGCCGCTTGCAGTGATTGATAGATGAAGCGTCTAGAAGTAGCCACATCTCCTAACCCCTTTGTCCATGGTGGCCTGTCCTCTTCGATGGCATTCACGCTAGCACCTCCATGACTAGCTAGCGGGTTGGTTTTAACATTTGGGCCTTCTTCCTGAAACGCTAGCCAACCGGCACTAATCAGATGCTGCACTTTATACTTGAACGGGATGCAGGAGTCAATACTGTGTCCGAGAACTCCACTATGGTACACACACTTGGCACCCGGATCATACCACTTGGGGTAGGGTGGCTGGAGAACCTTCCCGGGTATGGCCACCACCAAATGATTCTCCAATAACGAAGGCCATAACTCGGAGTATGCCATGGGAATAGGAGGGAAGTTGTCTTTCGGGTGCTGTGCATATTTATAGGTCGCACCGGGGGCTGTATTATTAACTGGTCGGGGTGCGGCTGGAGCTGTGCGTTGGGCCGACGCTCTTTCTGCTGCGGGTGGTCCTTTTACTTGAGTCGGGAGGGAATTCCCGGCTCGGATTAAAAAATTTGGGGGATTGGGCTGGTATGAGCTTTGGATATTTTGGGGTGCTTTCATCCATGTTGGGGCGGTGGTAACCGCGTGGGCGTCTCCTTCCTTTTTCCTCGCGCCTACTGCTGGGGCTCTTCTGTTGTTGTTGGGGGCCATATTGGCAGCATATTCAAACTTTCCTTTTCGTAGCCCGGATTCAATCCTTTCTCCGGCGAAGACGAGATCCGCAAAGTTAGCTGGCATGTAGCCTATCAGCTTTTCATAGTAGAACGTGGGTAACGTATCTACCATAATTGTGATCATCTCCCTTTCCGTCATGGGCGGTACGACTTGGGCTGCGAGATCTCTCCATCTCTGGGCATATTCCTTAATGGACTCATGCTCTCGTTTAGTCATACCCTGAAGCTGGTTCCGATCGGGAGCCATGTCCGTATTGTACTGGTACTGCCTAATGAAGGCAGTTGCCAAGTCCTTCCATGATCGGATCTGGGAAGCTTCCAGATTGGTATACCATGCTACAGCTGCTCCGGCCAAGCTGTCTTGAAAGAAATGGACCAACAACTTTTCGTCCGCAGAATACGCCCCCATCTTCCGGCAATACATCCGGAGATGCCCCTTCGGACATGTCGTCCCTTTGTACTTATCAAAGTCTGGTACTTTGAACTTGGGAGGGATGACGATGTTGGGCACAAGACATAAATCTGCCAAATCCGAGAATGGGTAATTGCCGAGGCCCTCGACTGCCCTCAACCTCTCTTCAAGTGCCTCAATCTTTCCCCTATCTTCCGCGAAGGGAACAGATTCTTTTACGGGCGTGGGTGAGGCCGGGATATGGCGAACTATGTTCGGCTGGGGTAGTTCATGTGGGGATGGATCTTTGAGGTGGAGCAGGGGGCCAAGATGGGTATCTCCTTCCCCATCGTCTTGCCCGGGATAGTCTTCATAAGGTGGGAGTTGCCCCTCAAAAGTAGGGGCTTGGCTTAAATCTTCCGGGGTGGCACGGGGGGTGAAGTCCGGAGGCAGGCCATAAGGATAAGCTTGCGGACTATACCTTCGACCGAACACGACCGTGTTTTTGTCTAGGCCCGGATTCAAGGCGGGCTGCAGCACCGGCTCTGCTTCCCTAACTGTACTGGAGGCAGTTGCGGTGGCTTTATCCTCTATGGTTTTCTGGAGTTTTAACATGACCTCCGAGATGGAAGCCATTTGATCTTTTAAGGCCGATAGATCAGCCTTCATCTGTTCCTGCACGCCCTCTTCATTATCCATTTTTCTGGATCGAGTGTTATAGGGGTGCCTTGGTGTTTTCTTAGTTATGATGAAATTCCTAAAGAAATAAACAACGGTGAGTATGCCACCAAAACATGAGTATGCAAATGGATGATCGGAGCACTTGGATCCACCCCAAGATTTTTAGATAACGCAATGAGTCCAGAACTTCTCATTTTATAAAAAGAACAAAGCTTTCATCTAGCCAAGATTATACAAAGGTGTTACAAAGAACCTAACGATTCCTAATTATATGGGCCATCAAATCTATCATGTGCTGACAGTAATTGATTAGCCCATGAATCTCCTCGGGGGCAGTACACACTTCGGCCATGGCTTTTGCTTTGGCTAACAGACGCGGGAGGTCTTGACTTCCATTCAAGGTCAAGGCGAACCTATCCATCCATATAGTCGCCTCTTGATGCAACGCATCAATCACCCTCCCTCTTGCTTCTTTTTCGGCATACACTTGTGCAAAATCCTCCACTAACTTTTGTTCATGGGCCATGGACTGGTTCAATTCTTCCTTGTATTGCCCTATGATGGCTAGCATGCTTTGCTCCGTGGCTTCCAAGTGTTGAGCCAAACTCCTTTTGGACCTCGCGCAAGCAACTAACTCTTCTTTTAATATCATGCCATGCACCCGTGACCGATCTCTCTCCTCTCTTCGGAGCTTGAGCTCATTGTTACTACCCCACAATGCTCCTCGGAATTTCTCTCGGCCATATTCCTCCTTGCGGGCCCTTTTGGTTTCTTGTTCAAGGGCTTTCGTAGTGGCCGCGTTTTCCTCTTGTAAATCGGTGCACTCCTTCCGGATGTGTGTAGCAGCTGATTTGAACTTCTCCTTGGCGAGTCTTGCCTTCACTAACTCTAATTTTAGAGCTCGGACTTCTTCATCTTCCTCCGGAGCTTCGAAGTCCTCCTCATCGATAACTTTCAACTTGGAGAGCCAATCTAAGCCCCGCGTGTGAATTTTTTGCCATCCATGATAACCTCCGATGACGCCGTTTCGGATGCCTCTAAGCTCCTTGTCTTTCCTCAACGAACTCCTCCACGCCTTGTGGATTCTTTGTATCACCTTGAGACCTTGCGCACCTAGATCCCTCACAAGGAAAGGCGAGAGACTTTCTTCGGTTGGCGCTCCCCTCATGGGATACCCCAGCTGTCTTATGGCGAGTGCGGGATTATAATTAATACAACCCCTAGTCCCTACTAGTGGAACATTAGGATAGTCCCCACACGAGAAAAGAACTCCTTCCTTGCCTTCCTTCCAACGAGGAAACCAATTGATCGTGCTGCCCCCTATCCTAGCCAAATTTTGGTCCCAATTGACTCTTCCTTTTTCGGCGCATGAGCGATAGCTTTGAAGCGGACACGGGTGTCTCGTGTCTTGTCGGAATAGGTGTGAAATAAACCACACACAGAGAGCGGGTAAACAACAGACAATCCGTGCACTGTTTTTCTCACACCTCCGGTCAAAGGTATCGAACAAATCCGCCAAGATAGCTACCACTGGACTTTCCTTGCTATGGTGATATGCGGGGAAAGCATCAATGGCGGCTAAGTCTACCAAGCCGTCAACGTTCGGAAAGAGGACAACCCCAAAAATCAGCAAAGCTAAAACATCCGCAAACGGGCCCCACTTCTCTTGGCTCGCCATATCCCTTGCCTTGTCTTCCAAGTATTTCTAAGGCAAGCCCACTACGCCGTTCCGAGTTTGCTTCGTGCGATCCAACTCCTTTGCTGAATCTCCAACCACAGCTGCGATCTTGCTCAAGGAAGGAAGAAAGCCGGAGAAAAGATACGGTTTTCTCCCCCCAAGAGGGCATCCTAATATCTCTTCAAACTCTTCAATAGTTGGTACCATTTGGAAGTCCCCAAATGTGAAACACCTCAACGGCTGGTCATAGTATTGGGCGAGGGATACGACAGCTTCCGTAAATACCTCCGCTACGGTCAAATCTAGAATCTTCCCGTAAACATTGCGGAAGGCTTGCCTTTGGAGGGGTCCCATCAATCGTCCCAATTCCTTGAGGCTAGTGACATCTAGACCTTTAACCTTGACTTGATAAAACCTTTTGCCGTTTAGATTTGTCCCCATCATTTTACCTAAAAAAAGGGGTGGATCAAGATTCCGACATGAATGATGCAATGCGCATGCATGAAACGGAAAGAAAATAACACAAAAGGGGTAATTCACACAGACGAGACCGCAGAGATCCAATTTTAATGCTACGTTTTGGGCATGACGGCACCTCAAAGTAGCATTTAAAAAGGTTACATATCACTCCAAAGAAAACAACCATCACTAGCAAAACTATAAACTAGTGCTATTTTACAAAAAAATGCATGAGAACGAATGGCACGAAGCGTGTTTGCTCTTTGCCCCTATTTGGGAACCTAGGACAATATCTAGGGTCTCTAATAACTACTCCCCAACAATTCATAACTCACACGGCTGTTTTCTAGAGGTATCATCACTCAAGATAATAATATTGTAGCGGTATGGAATACCAGCAACAACACATTATAAAGAGAGAAAGCTCTAGACGAGGTTTCGCTATTATCAAGCAAGTCGGAGACCTAGCATGATGATAGATTCACCTCCACTCCTTAAATTCCCATGAACCCGGGTGTAGGGCCCCTTTTTTTACTCAAACCCGTGGGTGCTTAGAATGCAGTGTAAAGAATGCAAAATAGACAACAATTATTTACATTTTACACAGTTCAACAAATGCACACACGAAGTTTCACAATTCCACAATTCCTAAAATAGGCCTAACTCACAAAAAGGTCCCCAGTGGAGTCGCCAACTGTCGCAACGTGCCCTTCGTGGGCGAGCGAAGGCGAGGCTCACGGGTGCGCTTTCCAAAGGAGGAAAGATGCGCGGAGTCACCACCAACGTTTATTTGTGGAAAACGTCGGAAAAACCGAAGGAAACCGGTCAAAAATGAAAATTCTAAGTTCGGGAGTTGTATTTACGTTTGAGGAAGGTATTAGCACCTCTCACGTTTGTCTCAAAGGACAACAACCTATTTTTTAGAATTGTGAATTTGTGTTACCTTAACTTTTATTTCTTTTTATTTTTTGAGGTCGACAAAAGCGGGGCTCTTGCTCCTACGTACCCTTCATCGAAGAGGAAATCAAACCTACGTAGTTCTTTCTTATGCGTGAATCAAGTGATTCTTTTTACTTGAGGGGTGATCATTTTAAGGCGTTGGACCTTAAAAATGATCCTTTTTTACTTAGTAAGAAACTGACATGATAAACTTTCAAAAACCTATTTTTGTGGACGAGCTTGACTAGGCGAGTTGATTTTAGCCTTAGTTTCACTTTAGTTATTAGTCAATTCAATTAAGAATGAGAAGTTCCAAAGAGAAAACGTCTGATTGATCTTTCGCTTTTATTTACTAAAAGGTATTTTTGATTATTATATTATTATTTTACCTCTTTTTTGATTTCCAACGTGGTTACGGCACGACCGAACGGTCAGAATTCATTTTAACCAAAATTAACGGATGATGCAATTCAAACGATCGGTGGAAATTTATTTTATTTTTAGATTAAGCGAGAAATGACTTAAATAAATGGCTTAAGCACGTCAAAAGGGGGTATAAAAAGTAGACGAAAACAAGAATAAAAATACATGCAACAAAATGTGGACCACCACGGGTACATAGAATGAATTGAAAAGCTTGGTTTGAGGTACTTACCCGTTGAAGACTGAAGAAAACGAAGAACGAGCGATGAATCTTGAAGAAAGGTCAAGAATCTTCGCGTAATTACTCACGGAAACGTTACGGAAGCGCCTCAGCTCGGATTTTCTTCACGGAAATAATTTTCCTTAGTAAATTCGAAAGAGAGAGAAGTGCCTAAGGGGCTGAACTCTTTTCTTCTTCACTTCTCCCCCTATTTATAGCAAAATAGGGGAGAAGCTTGCCGCCCAGCTCGCCCAGGCGAACAAGGTTGCTTCCTCCAGAAGCAACAGCCTTCTGGAGGAATCTTCTGGTGGGCCCAAGTGGGCCTGGTTGCTATTTGCACCCCCCTGTTTACTAAATGCACCCCCCATTTCTATTTTTTTGTAATTCTTTTTCCGTAACGTTACGAAACTTTACGAATTTCGTAACGATACTTATTTTCCTTCCGCAAGGTTACGAATCCTTACGGATTATGTATTTACTCTTTTTTAGCTTTCGAAGAAGTTACGGAAACTCACGGATTGCGCAAAAACACCTCTTTTCGATTTCCGCCACATTACGGAATTTCACGAATCACGCAAGCCTGCTTCCTTTCGATTTCTGAGACGTCTCAGGACTTCATTTATTGCATGTCATCAAGTAATAATCCCCGGACGAAATTAGGGTATGACAGTTACAAAACTTGAAAGCAATGAAGGTAAGTAAATTGCAAATTACAAAATTACAAAACGGTCCTCAATTTTGGTGGTTGTTCTCTCTTTGGTGATTCACTCAATTTGGAGTGCTTCTTAGTCCAATAGCTCTTAAGGTGGTTGGCCCCTTTCTTCTTGACTCAAATTCTTCAAGGGATGGCATCAATCCTCCTTCCAATTCCCTATATGGCAACCCACAAACAAGGAAACAAAGAGACAGGCAATAACCAAAGACAAAAAAAAAAATGAAATGAAAGCTAAACCAATGGATTTTTAACAAGACAATTTTTCAAGGATTACTCAACAATTAAAGCAATGAAAAGGACATAGAAGCAAGCTAGGGCTCAAAGAGAAACTTAGAATGACTCTAGAGTAGAGTAAAAAAACTAAAAAAAAAAGACTCAACAAACCTCTAGCTTTGGCACTTGTTTTCACAGTAATTTTCAATTGAAATTTCAGAACTAAGATTGGTATAACATAGGCACCAATTATAGAATAAATTTTGAGCCAAAAGAACAAGCACACTTCCCTTGCACTTTTTTTTCCTGAATACTGATTTTTCTGCCAACTTGTGTGATTTTTAGTATTTTTTCCTTTTATCCAAATCACTTGGTTATTTTTGTATAACTTTTTTTCAGATGTCTAGATAATTCATTAAAAATTTCATCTCAAAATTCGAAGTAACCAATTCTCAGTTATTTTTACAAGTTTGTATGTCCAAGCTGCTAGCACCAGCGATTTTTTTAAGCATGGTATATTGATTGCCTTGGGCTTACTTTCAACCTTCCTATGTATGTTGAACTCACTAGGATTGTTTACCATAGTTTTTGGAGTTCAATATTCACTTAGGATCAACATTTCAACCAGCAATTCAATCACCAAAACTCAAATTCACAATAGACACAATCATAAGGAAACCTAAAAGTTCAAGAAAAAGTTCACAATCAAAGACTCTCTAAGAATTTTGCATGAATATGTTAAGGACTAATTAACATGAAAGATTTGACTCAAATCAAATAATAGGCTAAAATAATTTCATACACTCATGAACAAATGAGTTAGACAAAGAAACAAGAAAAAAAAATTCAGCACAACATAAGAAATCTTATGTGACAAGTTTCATGACTAGACATGACTTCTATGACAAAACTACAATAGGTGAACAAGTCAATCTAGATTTTTGAGGTTTTCTTCTACTTTAATATTTTTGTAAGAATTTTATGGTTTAGGTTTCAGCCACAAAAAAGAACAAGACAAAACTCAAAGGAACCTAAACTCAACATAATTTATGGTTCAAGAACAAGAACAAGAAATTTGAACCATAGAAAATCAAATCTAGCTTCTATAGCAAGTTTAATCGGTGGAAACTCTAAAGAATCATGTTAAAAACATTTAGCACAAGACATGTGAGGAGATACATGGAGAAAAATGAAGAAACAACAATAGAAGATAAGGTAAAGCAAAAAATTAATGGAGGTTTAAGGAGCACCTACTTGAAGCTCTTGTGCTCTGATTACCACTTGATGGAAGCTTGCTTGTGGGGCTTCTATGGAGGCTGGATCTTTGAGCTTCAATGAGGTCCTTTAATGGTGATTTTCCACCATGGAGATGAAGCGGAAGACAAAGGAGAAGAGGTGAGAGGAGGCGCCATCCACTAGGGAATAAGCCATGGAAGAAGGAGCTTCACCACCAAGAGGAGCCTTGGATAAGAAGCTTGGAGAGGATGCTTCAATGGAGGAAAAGAAAGAGGGAGAGAAAGAGAGAGGGGGGAGCACGAAATTGAAGGAAGAAAAAGGGAGAGAAGTTGTACTTTGAGTTGTGTCTCACAAGACTCTCATTCATCAAAGTTACAACAAGTGTTACACATTCTTCTATTTATAGACTAGGTAGCTTCCTCGAGAAGCTTTCTTGAGAAAACTTCCTTGAGAAGCTTCTTTGAGAAAACTTCCTTGAGAAGCTAGAGCTTAGCTACATACACCCCTCTCATAACTAAGCTCACCTTCTTGAGAAGCTTCCTTAAGAAGATTCCTAAAGAAGCTAGAGCTTAGCTACACATACCTCTCTAATAGCTAAGTTCACCTCCTTGAGATGAGAAGCTAGAGCTTAGCTACACACCCCCTATAATAGCTAAGCTCACCCCCATGACAAAATACATGAAAATACAAAAAAAATCCCTACTACAAAGACTACTCAAAATGCCTCGAAATACAAGGCTAAAACCCTATACTGCTAGAATGGCCAAAATACAAGGCCCAAACGAAGGAAAAACCTATTCTAATATTTATAAAGATAAGCGGGCTCATACTTAGCCCATGGGCTCAAAATCTACCCTAAGGCTCATGAGAACCCTAGGGCCTTCCCTTGGATCTCTGGCCCAATCTACTTAGAGTCTTCTATCCAATGCCCTTGCGGGGTAAGATTGCATCAGCATCAGCACGCAGGCAATGGGTACCTGTCACTGTTGCCAATGATGAGCCAGTGGTACCTGCGGACTTGCCTGTGGTAGTTGCGGCTGACCCTATGGTAGCTGCCGATGAGCCGATGGTAGATGCTGATGTACAAGACACTGTTGCAGACACCGGTGCAAAGGTTGCTGCAGATGAGTCTGAGAGATTTCCAAGTGGACCGACCGACCCATCAGTGCTTACTAAGTATGCTGAGCATGTTGCAGCCAGCGTATGGACTGGAAAGGTATTTATAATATTCAATTTAAGTTATTTGTTAAGTATACTTTATTATTGAGATTTGTGTTACTTTAAAATATTATGTTAATAAATTGTCTATTCCTTTATACTTCAATTCAGGAACATCCTGAATTGAAGTTAGCCTCCCATGGGAGGAAGGTGCAGAAATTAGGTAGGATTGTCCCTGCAATTGAGGGGCTAGTTGCTGGGACAGGACTAAGTCCTTTGATCGCGTGTTCAGTAGACATCGACGATCGGGGACTTATATCCTCATTTGTGGAGAGGTGGCACCGGGAGACTAGTAGTTTCCATCTTCCTATGGGGGAGGTTACCATCACCTTGGACGACATGGCGTCTCTTCTTCATCTGCCCATCATTGGCGACTTCAAAACCTTCCAACCTCTACACGTTGATGAGGCGGTGCTGATGTTGGTTGACTTACTACTGGTCTCACTAGAGGCAGCCAGGGCTGAGACAGGACATTGTCATTGACCATACGTATGCCTATCTTGGGTACGAGATACATATCAGCGCAGATGTCAGGCCAGACATTGGACAGCTGCAGCTCGTGCCTATCTTCTTCATCTTCTGGGTTGCACTTTTTTTGCTAACAAAAATGCAACCCATGTTCATGTTGTCTTCATAGACGCTCTGCATGACCTCAGTCAGACTAGGAGGTATGCATGGGGAGTTGCTGCCCTCGTGCATATGTACGATCACTTGAATGATGCTTGTATCAGCACTAGCCGACAACTTGCTGGTTACATCACCCTCTTACAGGTAATTAATATGTTTTTCATAAGTTAATTACAATAATGTTTTAATTAGGGTATTTTAGACATTCATTTGAAATTTGTATGATTTTCATGTAACTTGTGTAGTGTTGGATATATAAACACTTTTCGTTAGTTGCGGAGTGCAACGCTGATCCGGACTACGACGAGGTGTCATCACGTGCATGTTAGTGGATTGCTACGAAGAAGACTGTGAAGAGCATATCTACAGAGACGTACAGGCAGTGCCTGGATCGACTCAGGATTCCTGATGTCTGCTGGACGCCATATGGGGAGCACCGACCGGTTCAGGAGTTTCATTTGATTTCATGCTTTTTCAGTTAGCTCTGCTGGGGACCCGTTGCTGTCAGATACCGACTAGAGAGGGTCATGCGCCAGTTCGAATATGTCCAAAGTATTCTTGCACAGCCTGTCGATTCAGGGGTGCCATTTGATGAAATAGACGACAGGTGGATGCACTACTTAGACCATCTTGTGCCAGCAGGAGAGATGTGTGCTGTACCAGGTCAGTGTACGCTCGACTCCATCGATTGGTTCTTCGTCATTTCTCATCCATTCATGACCGCGACACAAACATCCGATCCTCCGTGAGATGCACCTACGATGCAGCCTAGACATATCCCTCAGGTGCGAGAGCCACATATCCCTCAGGTCCCGGAGCCAGCAGCAACATCGACACCTGCCAGTTCTGATGCGGACAAGCCCAAACATGCAGTGGTAAGTGTTACTATTTGGTTAGATGTATGAAATGTCATTTACATCAATTATTTTCATACTAATTTGTCTAATTTGTTTGTTTTCTATTTAACAGGAGGATTGCCATGCGATTGCTGAGAGGTTGGAGCGTCATCTCAACCTAGGGATAGTCACGCCAGGCACATCGACACATGAGGTCATCGAACAATGCCTCAGGATTGCCAAGGGTGTCACAGAAGACCGCATTGTGTATGTGAGGTCTCGACATAGGCGGCGCACGGATCAACCATAGTTTCTTTACACATTTGATATTATCATATTTGGACAATGTATATACTTTTCTTGTATTTGAAAACATTTTTGTTTTTTATTAAACATTTTGTATATTTTAAGTTATTTCTGTTTATAATATTAGTGTTAACGTTTAAATGTTATTTTTAAATTACTTGATTCCAAATTCATTCGAAATTCGTTGAAATAGTATGAATGTCATTTAAAATTGAAGCAAACAACTAAAAACTAATTTGAAATAATACGATATGGATGTAACTAATTTAGAAATTTTTTATTGTTATTCTCTTACTAAAAACTATTTTGAAGCAAACTACCTATTTTAGAATTTTAATTTATTTATTTAATTTTTAAATATTCATTTTTAATTTATAATTTAATTCAATTTTTATATTTTATCTGTCAAAGAAATTTTATAATTCAGTCATGATCGTCTATCATTACCAAAATATCATTCAATATTAAACCTTACATATTTTTATAAATATACTAGCATTTAATTTGATTTCTTTTATAATTTTACTTTTATTTTCTTATGTTGTTAAAAAAAAAATATTTAAACTCTATTATCATAAATCCATTAAATATTGATGTCACATTTAACTAAAGATTCATTCGATATAATTTTATAAAGGTAACACATAACAAAAAAGACAACCATTAGGATAATATTTTTTTAATCACATGCTATATTTTAATTAGATAAACAAAAGAGACATAAAATAAAATTAATAATTTGAATCTATTCACAGAAATACAATAATATCAAAAATAAGAATTAACTAACTTTTTAGTGTTTAAAATTTTTCAAATGGATTTTAGTGCGTAAATAATTTTTTGATTGGTCATGGTCCTCAAATATACTTTTTTTTAGTCCTTTTTAGTTGTTCCAAATCATCACACATCCAGAGAAGGCCTAAAACCGGCCTTGAACAAGATTCTTGAACTACCAGTAAAGTGTATATATGTAGAGGGTAGCCATGCATTAACATGTCTTTATTTATGGGTTATAATAAGATTTAGGGTCTTGTTAATCATTATTTTTTTTTACTAATTAAGAAATTAAAATATATTTTCATCAGAAATCATACAAGTATATATTTAAAATTATAATAAATTGCATTTTTTACAATTAAATTTTTAGTTCCACAATTTTTATATTTTTTAATTTTTCTTTAGTATGTTAGTTTTATTTTTTTTCCATTTTTGGTCTTTCCTTTATTTTTATTATTTAAAATTAGTTCTCATTTTCCTTTTTATTAGTTGTTCATTTATTTTATATTTAAAATTAATTTTAAACACCGACAAAAACTAAAAGTTGTAGAAAAAAAATTTAAAGACTAAATATTTACATTAAAAAAAGTTAAAGGAATAAAAATTTAATTGACCTTTAAATTATTATAAATAAGAAAAAGAGTTGAATTCCTTTTACAGTGCCCACACAACCGAAAACCAATGCCTTGTCAATTTAAAAAATCTACAAGGTTTTGTCCCTACCTATCCTTTTACCGTCCCTATACTTTCATACAAGTAGTATGATCATAGATTTTTTTATTTATTATTTAGTATCTTTGTTTTTTATTTTTTATTTAATCTCTCTGTTTTTTATGTAGTTCATAGAAGGGGAGTTATTTTTTATTTTATATTTACTCTTTTTTTATCTTTCTATACTTTTTTATTTACCAACAAATTTATTCTCTAGTCCCACTGTTATTATTTTTTATTTACCAAATTTGGTGATTTAGGTAAACCTTGAACATAAAACAATCATCATACGGTAATGGACACGAATTCAAACATTACATTAACTTCATCATAGTGGAAACAAATAAAATTTGCATCAAATACTATAACTAAGTCATGCTAATTTTACGACAAGGATAAATCGTCTTCCATTTCCATTACATGTTTACTAAAAACAACTAAAATTTCTATTGACTCAAATTTTTTCCAGTAGTTAGACTGCACTAACACCTTCATCATGTCATCATTGGTTTTTAGTTCAATTATTTCGAATTTGATAATTTTATCTGAATACTCATAGTGACTTGGTTGTCGAAAAAATAATCGTCTTACCGTTTGTGTTTCATGAATACCATAAGGGGGAATCCCATGAGGTGCAACTTGCTTGATCAAATCCTTCGCTTCATCCATGATACATCCGGAAGGAATGTCAAACTTTTTGGAATTTTTTCCTATGAACGAGTAACCAACAAACTCATTTTGGTGTGGCATGTTCCACCTCCCATTGTAATATAGCAGTGCATCATGAGTAGGGGTCATAGTGGCCTCAAGTATGTTTAATATACCATCTGATGTTCTACCAATGGTGCATAATAACCCAATCAGACCAACACATGAAAATTGATGATTACACATTAACATTGTGTTAACATCATCATCATTTTTCAGTTGCATACATTGAAAGCGAAGATGGTTACCTGTATCTGTGAATGGCTGCCGGTAGTAAATTCCATCCAAATTTTGTTTGTCGGTTAGCTGAAGGGTATTGTGTATTCTTGTTTTTAACGTTTGAAAATCACAATCGTTAGGTACTTGAATGAGTACTGGAGTGGAAGTTTGAAAATAAACACCACTGTCGTTGTGGTCAATGGATTCATTTGGAAAAATAAAACCTAATGCCGAGTTCACAATTGTCCGACTGCTTGTTTCTCCCAAGAATGTCATACTTTGTTCTAAGAGTTGGGTAAGGATAGAATGTGTGATTTTTTTATAGTGTTCGGCTGTGTCATATATATAGATGAGTTTCAATATCATTACTTCAATTTTTTAAAATAAATACATACGCATGCACATGGTTTCTATCTGTGTTGTCAACTACACCAATGACGTGACATGCTTTATCTTGCATCAGGTCTGAATGTGTAGTCAAGTCTTACAATGTCCTGTCACGCTTTATGTTAACACGCATGCATTTCACAATGTATTGTCAACTCAGACAACGATTTATCATACATGTGTACTTTATTTTAGTTGCACCAATTAATTTTTTCTTAACGCAAGAATTAACTAATAATTTTTTTTGTTAACGGAACAAATATACAAAGACAAATAACTCTAATGTGAGATTCAAATTCAAAATGATCAGTCATTAAAAGGTACATGTTAAATCATCATTTATGTCAACATAGTCTTTTTTGACATCATGAAGCTTTTGTAATGCTGCATTCTACTAATATATGGAGTTGGCCACTGCTTCGCCTGAGGATGACAATTGCTAGACCATAACAATGCTACAGGCGGTAAAGGACAATGGTCTTTTAAATAAACCTGTCGTACATTAAAAAAATATTAACTCAATCGTACACAACTGATTGTAGCGTAAATATATAAAAAAAACACTTTATATCTAGAATGTACTTGAACAAAATGATTGTCATACACGTGACCAATACAAATTATGCGATGCACTAAAGAATTTGGCGATGATTGACTTCTAAGAGGAAAAAACGTCATGTTTTGTTGTTGAGACAAGGATACAAGGATTACATTATACCTTGATGCAATGACATATACCATGTCGGTTATATCCATTCACTTATCCATATTCATCTGAATGAAACAAATATAGACGTCAAAGTTAATTTTAAAGTTAAGTCTTAAAAATCAAAACATAAATTACATACCTTGGTTAACCCATCAACAAGTAGTGGCATCCTTAATTCCTCAAATTTGTCCTTGCCACCAAAGAGCTTCATATACTCATAAGAGAATTTTCCAAGTTCTTTAAACAGATGGTCCGGACCAACGACCAAGAGTCTTCACCCATACCTAATAAACCAGCAATCGATCGATATCCACAGTTTCTATCAGCTTTGACATCAACAATGTATCAATGAAGTCATGGATAAATGACTAAAATTGATCCAACATAGGCATGATTCTTCTTGGATTGGGCTGCTCAGAAGATGATGCACTACACCTCACTAATGAATTACTGTTTTGCATAGAATGAAAAGCATATACATACTCCCAGTAAGATGGATCGCGCTTTGTTGACCTTGGATTTTTGTTCATCGGTTTCTTCGGTGCACCTTTTGTGTTAACCTTTGCTTGAGGAGGACACATCGAATTTTGATCAGGGTATATAATTTCCTGAAGTTTAGTCTTTAGAGTAAACTTACCACAAACATCAAGTTCTTCAAATCTTTTGGATATTGTTTCCATTTCTTCCTTGATGCTCACTTCGGGCTCAGATAACCCTTGGTCTGAAAAACTGAGTCTCCTCCAGAACATATGGATTGAATCTAATGGGATGCAACCAACAACATATTTGGATAGCTCACAAGCACAAGGAAGACCGTGCGTGGTTCTCATGACGCAACCACAAGCGGAAGGATTCTTGCCAGCATAGTGAACACACTCAAATTCAGCAACAATCTGATTTAAAGCATACCTTGAAACCATTCCAATAAGCCTCTTGTATAAGGTTTTTTTGAAGACATGTCCAACGACATGTGTACTTGTTTCAAATGATGCTTTAATTTCCGTGTGTTGTAGCGTCATCATGTTGTTCATGGCATCCCAGACACTGCATAAGTCTCCAAGGCTATTCTGTAACACTCTTTTTAAAGCCCAGTGAGCATATTCAACCCTACATTTCAAATACACAAATAACAATAAAAATATAAAACAATAGAATTCCATCAATTCATCAACGTTAATAGAAATAATTGAACAATTTCATACTTGTTTGTTGTTGTGTTTCCTAAGTGCATCACCTTATTCGTCCAGGCGGTAACAAATTTTTCCTTGTGTGGGATTATCATGTTTCCTTGACATAGTCAACAAACATTGGCCAAGGTGAACAAACCATTTCAAACTTCTTCAAGCACTCATCAAACTACTGCTCTGAAGGACAATCAATTAGAGTTTCCCAGGAATCCATGACATACTCCCAAGCATTTCTTTGACTAATTAATGATTTACATTTGGCCTTCACATTCTTGTTTATGTGAAAGTTGCACAACAAATTTGTACACTCAGGAAATACAGTTTTCACTGCATTCATCAATGCTAGGTATCTGCCAGTCACAATAACTTCAAGGAGGACATCACATCTTAAAAATATACCTCGAAAGCATTCTAAAGCCCAAAACACATTATTAAGACGTTCACCCTCCAGATATGCAAAACTGGTAGAGAATGTCATCCCAGTTGGTGTCTCCCCAATAAAATCGAGCAGTGGGAGTTTGTATCTGTTTGTTTTGTAGGTATTGTCTATCAAAAACACCAAATTACATGCGTTGACTAACTTCACTGCATCAGGGTGACACCAAAAGATATCACGAACCACGTCTTCATCCTTTAATCTGTGCCAATGAATATATTGATCCCGTTCAAGAAGCTTCATTAGATGTTACATTTCAGTATCACTTCCTCTTATGGAAGAACGATATGCACTTCTTGCATTGTATATTTATTTGATGGTCGTACAACTATTGGCATTGTGTTCCTTCAGAGTTAGCAGAATGTTTCTTGGTTTCACCATTGACTTCATCATATCAGCAATAAGTGTCTTTTTAGCTTTAGTCAATCGCCCAACATATGGATGTTCAACTAATGACTTGGCCAATTCATGATTATGAATCCCACACATCAACTTCACCATCCAGCCTTGTCCTCCAACCACTAGCTTGCCACAAAGCTTGAAAGGACACCTAGATTTCCTAGTTCCAGTATCTCTTCTAACAAATTCTTTCTTCCTACACCTATACTTGTCACTCCTTTCACAGCCAATTAACACAAACGAAGTCTTTCCTCTACTACCAGTGTTTATGTCAGACCTTATAATCACCGCCACAAATCCGTTTTCATGAGCAACAGATCAAACCCACCGCAAAACATCCTCTCGGCTGTCAAACACCTACAAAGCAATCCAGATAATTTTAGTTTTCTACAACATATTCATTTTATTAAATCACTCACAATCATGAACATTATTACCTGAAAAGTATTGAACGCATCCGAACAATCAACATGTGGTTCATTCATACCACATTCTTCTTCATTTTGATAATTCATATCCACTTCTTTAGACATTATACTTTCATACATCCACTGATCTTTGTTCATCTTAACAATAAATCATAAATTTCAACACAGGCATACAACACACTAGACATAACATACAAAACTATACATAATAACTCATGATTAGTAACTACACTATTATACACCTAATCTTTTATTGTCAGCCACAATAACTGCCCTATATCATTCTACACATATAAACAATTCAAATGAAAAATGACAGTACAAACAAAGTAATAATTAAAAAAATTAAACTTAAATAAAGGTTAAAATTTCAAAATCCGTATACCCTTATGGATCAAGTTGATCCGTAAGCTTTTTATGGATCAAGTTGATCCGTAAAAGCCTTACGGATCAAGTTAATCTGTAAGTCTTTTACGGATCAAGTTGATTTATCTTAAAAATTGACATATATGAATGAACTAGAGAAGAAAGGTCACATGCCAAGTACTCATTAGCTTCATCCTCTGACAATTTAGCTGCATGACCAATTTTATATTACTTTATTATGGTTGAAGAGTTAAGCATAAGGAAATGTTCACAAGCTAATTAGGCTACGACTTTCTTTAACAACAGATAGTATTTAAATCGGTGCCTTGTACTCTATGTCTCTATTGACAGGATAAGTCCCAAAAAAACAATGTAAAAGTTCTAGATACATGCAGGTAGGGATGTTAAAAGTGAAACCAAACATTTCATACACCGCCAAGTTGACTAAAAAAAATGAAAACTGCTTAAATAAAAAATCGTAGAAATAAAAAATCTAAAAAGGAAATAGTTTTTATGATTTGGTTTGGTTTTTTAGATTTTGTTATAAAAAACTGACCACAACCAATAAACCGCATGTTATAATTATATTGATTTTTATTGGCATAATTAATCATAAGTCTTAAATGATTTTTTTTATAATTAAAATGCATATTTTACTTTCATATGTTAAAAAAAGATGTACTAATATTGTTAAAAAAAATAGTATAAAATATCAGGTGATGCAAAATTACTATTATATTACAAAAAAGACTTGGTAATATCATTTCATATTAATAATAAATAGAAGTAAAAATAATAATTTTGAACTAAAATGTGTTAAATAAATTTAACAAAAAAATAATTTTTTTTTTTAAAATAATATAGCATAATAATTATGTAAGTTTAGTTGATAGATTTTAAATTATGATAATAGATTAAAAAAACTGCAAAACCAAATTCGAACTAAATTGTAAAAGATTGGTTTGATTTGATTCAGATTTGGTGTTATATTCAAATCGAACAACATCTTAATTTTATGTTTCAAATGATTTTTTGTCTAAAAATTGAACCATGCAAACTGCATCGCAAACACCCCTACATGTAGGTTATATTTGATAAAACTAGTGGGTAGCTATAAAACTTCTAAGCTAGCTTATTAAATCATAATTGTTTAGTAAAACTAGTTGTTCATGAAGAACGTGACACATGACAGTCAATGTTCGTTTATATTACTCAATGTCCAAATTTGGGCTTGGGGACCAAATTTACGGGATTAGACATAAATGGGGGACTAAATTCATGAATAAATTTAAAGGGAGACTAAAATTGAAATTAAAGACAGCTAGGGGGACCAAATTTGAAAATTTGCCAAAAGTAAAAGACAATTGTTTTTGGAAGTGATAGTGAGAGTGACCCTAATAAAGTTAACATGAAACTTGTTGATTTTAATAAAGAGCAGACTCTGATAGCATTTGCAAAGATGATAATTATTGATGAATGTGCTTTAAGTTTGTTTAAAATTAAGGGTTTAAGAAGTTCATGGAAGATGTTCAACCTAAATTTAAAATTCCTTCTTGTGCCACTATTGCTAGATATTGCATGCATGTGTTTAATGATGAAAAGGAGAAGTTGAAGCATGTGTTGTCTGCAAATAAAAAAATGGTTTCACTTGTAGAAGCAAATGACTTTGATGTTTTGATGATGATCATGATGATTTGATGCAAATGATGCAAATGCGCTTTTCAAGTTTAAATTCAAGATAATGATTCAAGAATACAAGACACAGCATCAAGATGATCACTAGTATTTTAGGAAGGGAATTCCTAATTGATATAGCAAATGGTTTGGCCAAGTAATTTAAGTTAAAAAGTGTTTTTCAAGAGATTTACTCTCTGGTAATCGATTACCATAGGATGTAATCGATTGCCAGTGGCCAAAAATGTTTACAACAGCTATTAAAAATTTGAATTCAAATTTTAGACTGTGTAATCGATTACACAATATTGGTAATCGATTACCAGCTGTTAATAAATGTTTTAATTCAAATTTTAAAACCTGTAATCGATTACACAAATCCTGTAATCGATTACCAGAGAAGATTTTCAGAAAATGACTTCCAAGAGTCACCTCTATTCAAATTGTTTATAAATGGCCATCAAAGGTATATTTATATGTGACTTGGAAACACGAATGAAAAGAGAGTTTTCATTGCCCAAAAAGTTTTATCCTCTGAAAAGATTAAGAGATTTTTTCTGAATTGAAATGTCTTATCCTCTCAAAGATTCCTTGGTCAAACACTTGCATATTCAATAAGGAATTATGATTGATCTTCATTGTACAATCTATCTCTTTCAAGAGAGATTTCTTCTCTTCTTCTTACTTCTGAAAAGGGATTAAGAGATCAAGGGTCTCTTGTTGTAAAGGATTCCTGAACACAAGGGAAGGGTTGTCCCAGTGTGGTTCAGACTTTGTAAAAGGAGTTTTACAAAGAGAGTGGAAAATCTCAAGTGGGTTGCTTGAGGACTGGACGTAGGCACGGGAAGTGGCCGAACCAGTATAAATCAAGTTTGCATTTCTCTCTTCCCTTAAACTTCTTTTATTTATTGCTATTTATCTTTGGCTTGAAAGAAGTTTATTTTGAATTGTCTTTTGAGTAATTCATGTTAAGGGTGCATTGTTAATCTAAAAAGAGAGAGTGAAATTTTAATTGGGGAATAGTTCTTGTTATCTTAATTCAACCCCCCTTCTTAAGATAACTGAGTCCATTTGTCTAACATCACTTACTACGTATACTTGGACGTCAATTCAAAATATGAATTACAAGTGTGTGATAGCTCATTACATTGATGGAGGGTGGGAGTTGAATAAAAAAATATTTTAATTTTGTTTGATTTCTGACCACAAAGGTGAAATCATAAAGATAACCCTAGAGAATTGTTTAAAAGAATGGGGGATTTCAAAAGTTTGCTGTGTAACAGTGGATAATGCAAGTGCTGATAACTTGGCTATTTCATATTTAGGTAGAGCATTGAATGTTTGGAATGGGCATACTTTGTTGAATAGAGAGTTCATGCATATGCGATGTTTTGCTCATATTTTGAATTTAATTTTTTATGATGGATTAAAAGAAATTGACCTATCCATTAAAAAAATAAGAGTTGTATGTAAGTTTGTGAAGTCTTCTACAAGTAGATTTGTAAGTTTTAAGAGGTGTGCTGAAGAAGTAAGTGTATCCACTAAGGCCATGTAAATACTTGATGTATCAACAAGGTGGAACTCTACTTATTTGATGTTGGATGTTGTTGAAAAATATGATCATGCATTTTTATCGCTATGAGTATGTTGAGGCTGCATGTGTTAAATCTCATATCTAGTGAAGGGGAAGGATGTCACAAAGAGATTGATTGGTAACATGCTCGTGTTTCTATTATCTTTTTGAAGACTTTTCTATAATGCAACCCTTTCTTTTTCTGGGTCATTGCATGTTACTACTGACACTTTTTAAGAAGTTGGTTAGTATTCAAAAATTACTAAATAAGTGGAGGCATAGCGATGACTTAGTGATACAAAGGATGACAACATATATGCAGTTAAAGTTTAACAAATATTGGGAAAGTGGTGGAATTAACTATCTTTTGTTTGTTGTTGTTTTTCTTGATTCTCATTATAAATGTGAGTACATTCAATTTTATTTTAATCATATGTATGGAGCATGGACATGATGAAAAAATTGAAAGACCTCATTCATAAATTGATTCAACAATATGTACTAGAGCATCCCATTTCTCATTCTAGTAGCAATTCAGCCAATGCTAGTACATTGGCTTCAAACATGGCCTCAAACATAATGATGACAAAGGTGATAAGGGTGATGATTGGGATGATGAATTTAGAATGAAAATGAAGAAAAAACATGGCGAGGTTCAAAAATATGAGTTAGATAGATATTTGGAGGATGATGTTGAAGATGACCATCTTGAGTTTGACATTTTGAATTGGTGAAAATTGAAAGCATCCAAATATTATATTATTTCATGTTTGGCTAGAGATATGTTGGCTATTCATGTATCTACTATCATCTGAGTCTACATTTAGTACATGGGGTAGAATTGTAGATTCATTTCATAGTTTCTTGAGTCCTACTACTATTGAAGCTTTCATTTGTGCCCAAAATTGACTTAAATCTACTAAGCAAAATGTTAGTGACTTGCAAGTTGAAATAAATGAGGCGGAAAAGATTGAATCAGGTGTGTAATCTCTTATTTCATTTTTTATATCTGTATAAAATATCAATTAATTTTTATGCTAACAAGGTTGTGCTTAAATTTTTAGAGTTGTTTGGTTTAACTTTAAATACCATGAGTATTGAAACTCCAAGTGTTGGGACTACTAGTGTTAGAACTTCTTAAAGTATTACTTTCAAGTACATTACTATTTGTTTAACCTTTTTCATATTTATTTTTTCTACCATGTTTATAATATTAATGGATCATATTTTGTTTATTTGTTTCAGCAAATCTAGTCGCAACAAATGTGGTTGTAGCAAATCTGATTGTAAGAAATTAGTTTATAGGAAATAATTATGTTTCAGACTATTAGAGTAAATCTCATTAAAGAAAATTTTGTTTTAATATGTATTAGTCTATTTTAGAATATTATATTGATGGTGCTAAATGAATCAATTGTACTACTTTCATACATTTGATAATATTGTGTTAATTGTATTGGATATTTGAAAGAATCATGGTATAAAATAATAGTTCTAACAAAAAAAGACCAAATATAAATGGGTAATTCATTAGTCCAAACCGAACCAAACCATTCATGAATGAATTGGATCTGGTTAAAAAAATTATGAAAACCGAACTGATCAAATTTGATTGGATTGAGTCTTAAATTTGATCAAAACCGATCAAAACCGGCCCGCAAACACTCCTAGTTTAGATAATACTTTGAATAAAATAAAATAAACATAATTTGCAAGAACTTAAAACAAAGAAATGGTTTTCCAATGATGAAAAACCAAAAAGCGTTAAATTATAAGGACTAAAAAGTATTTAAACAAAAAAAAAATTGAGACCAACATTGAAAAAATGTGAACTTATATGACTAAAAGCATATTTAAGTCTATATGATACTCCCTCCACTCTCAAATATAAGAAGAAAAAAAGCATATTTTTCTTGGTCTCAAATTAATATATATAAAAAATTCAACTAACTTTATTTCATTGAGTGTTACTATCACTAAAACACTCTTCATCTAATTGAGGTTTCAACTTTAATGATTTTTTTTTTATTCTTGATATCAAGTTCTAACGAAGGACAAATTGAAAAAATAAATAAATTTTTAATTGAGATTGTATAATTAAATATAATTAACTACATTTCTTAGCTAACGTGAATCAATTTTTTATTCTTATATTTTAGACTAGAATGAATCATTTATAATTGAATAACATTGTAAAAACTTTAATTTATCTATTCATTTTAACTAAGTGCTTGTGAATACAATTTTAATTCCAATTTTATCAATCTTTATACACAAATCAACGGCATTTATACTCCGTCCAGTCAAAATCCTTATAGGAAAATTTTAGTTATTTTATAAGAAACAAAAAGGAATGCTTCATTGTTTCCAAATATAAGAAACATGACCACTTATAAATGCATTAATTACTAATTTTCTTTTATATCCTTATTTATTGTACTGTATACCAATGAGATAACTCATTCATTGGTGAAAAAAGTTGACCCTTAAAAAATAAGTTGTCATCAAATACCATCGTTACTTAACCATTTAATTCTATGGGTATTTTTAGAATAAAATTTAAATTTATAATATTATTAATTAAAATTAATCAACTTAACTATTTTTATTGATTTTGATGAATTAGGTATTTGCTTGTGATATACAAGAGCAAGATAATATTAAACAATAAAAAAAATTGTTCGAGAAATGCGTCTCTAACACATTTTTCAGTATGTTCTGTCACTAGGTAAATTTCATGTGAAATCTGGTGTTCCTTAAACCTACCAATATCCCTGGCGTCGTAGTTAAACAAACTTTTGAATTTACAACACTTTTAAAGTAGGAAGAAAGTGAACATTTCACAGCAGTTGATATATGTTAATACACTCTTGACTACATGCATTCTCAATAAGATTGCAATTGTAATATGTTAAAAACCAAAGGAAATGAAATGATGTGAAAGATATGAAGTATAAAGAAATGAGTAAAATTTCTAAGATTTTGTTTAATTCCTTTTTCTTTTTCCCGTGTTTCTTTGATACATCAAAATATGACAGATTGCTACAAGGAATCATTATGGCCACTTGACCAGGCTAACGCATGGTAGACAGACAATAACGGGCTTTCTAGATATATACATATAATATAATACCTAATAGCTAAATGATGTTTACATGACCAATAAGAGCCCATCAAATTAATTACATTGTCAAAATTATCCAATCAACACAGTAACTTCTGAATACCGTACCACATCAAAATTCAATCACCAGGTAAACAAAGCGGCTGTCTTATGCTAAGCTCCAGTTTAAGTGCAGGAAATTGCTCCAAATCAATATAGTTAAAAGAAAACATATCACAAGATCCAACGAAAATAGCATAAACTAGTTCAGCATGTAAACTTTCTTATAACGGGAAGTGGGACTTGGAATTAAAACCCACATCAATATAGAAGCTAAAAACTTGAAAACAAGAACCATATGACCATCAAAAGTTTATTGACTTGATCAATATACAATTTCCTAAGCTATACCTTAAACAGCAGCTACAAATGTCAGGAGAAACTAAAAATAATAATAATGACTTTTTGTTCACATGAACTGTGCTATTCCAAAATAACTCGAGCATCATTAATTATTATCATTGGAAACATCTAAGAGTGTGTGTTTGGTTTGTATTTTTATTTTCTGTTTTTATTTTCTGAAAATTGTTTTCATTTTTAAAAGATTAGAATTTTGAAAACATATTTAGTTTGACTTCTTGTTTTCTATTTTCAGAAAATAAAAAACACTCAAAATGTATGATATATTAACTTTTTGTCTTCTTGTATTTTTAGATTTTCTTAAAATTACATTCCTTGTCACCCCGTTTTCATTTTACCCAAAATGAGATTCGTGTTTTCAACTGAAAACGGGATTTTATTGTTTTTATTTTTTGGTTCGTTTGAGAAAATATTTTTACTGAAAATGTTTTAAAAAATCCAACAAACACATTTCCATCACCATTTTCTATTTCTAGTGAAAATGAATACAGGAAACAGCCAAACCAAACACCCCCTAAGTATTCAAGTAAATTTAGGTAATTGGCACTTCTAGTATTATTAGAAAATAGAATATGAAAATATGCATATAAATAAACTCAAATACAATGGATGTACAAGGAATGAATAAAACTCATAATTTGTGACACATTCTAAGTTTGCTACAGCCTACAGTTGTCTTCTGATAGAACTAAATCAGAAACTGAGGAAAAGATTGTATTATTATGGTGGTGCTTCCAACACCTGATAGAATACAAAGTGAGTTTCGAGGTCTCACCACCCTCCACTTCCTACTCCCTCATTTCATCTAATTCCCCTCTAATAGGATATTTTAAGTTTCTTAACTAACTAACAGTTAGTTATCTTAACTATCCTAACTAACTGACAGCTAACATACACCTTTCCCCATCTATCAATACCCCCCCCCCCCTTCAAGATGGACTTTGTCCTCAAGATCAAGTTGAAAAAAATAGTCTGCATTTCATAAGCAAGGGTCTCCTTCATCCTCTTCTTATATAATCATTAATCTATTGTTTATTCTTACACACATGAGCACTTTTCTTCACAGGTGAAACATTCTCCTTTCCTCATTTTCTCATTTACTTCCGCGGGTGACAAATTATGGAAGGTTCTTCTACCTTGCCATCCATCGGATCTTGTTTTAGCAGCATTAGTAGGATCAACTACCTTACTATTTGTTGGTCGTCACTCCCTTACAAATTTTTGACCGGAATAACTAGGTTTCTGCAGATTATACCCCTGGCTATTACTCAAGGGTAACTTCCCTAAAACTCTGTTCTTATCCTCCACTCTTTGAGCCTTAACCATTGCTTTAATCAAGTTCTTTGGTTCATGAAGCTTTACCTCAGTGCTAATCTCTTCCTTTAACCCCTTGAGGAACACTTTCATCAGAAATGGCTCCTCCAACCCCTTCACCATTTCAACTCACTTCTCAAATTTATCTATGAATCCTTGCACTGTCTCTTCTTGTTCCAGTGCCAACAACGCTTGAAAAGAATTTCCCAGGTTAGAAGCTTGAAACCTTTGGGTGACAACAATCTTGAATCCATCCCAAAAGTGGTTTGGATTCCAAGATTCCCACCATTGGAACCAATCAAGGGCTTCCCCATCCATTGCGACCATCACAGCCTCCAGCTTGTCCTCTTCCTTTACGGTGCACAATCAGAAATATCTTTGGATCTTTGTCAACCAGCCCATAGGATCCTCACCATCAAATATGAGCATTTCCAATTTCCTCCATCGACTTGATTCCACAAACATTTAAACTTTCTACTCCATAACCACCGTTCTATGTTGGTAATGGCAAACTTCAATTACTTCATTCACATGAATCGTGTTGCTACATTTGCTTCTTGATAGTTTAAAGTTAGCTAGTGAGTAATACTTGCAAATACCCAAAACTAAACCATATATTCAAGTGGTTTAGCAGAGTTTCAGTTCCTTTAACAGTCCATAAGAGACTAGATTATAGTTTCCAGAAGAGGCTACTACATTTTTAGTCTTTGATAGTTCCTTTGTCAACTGAAGGACGAACTGCAATCCAAAGAGTTCATGACACCACAAAACAAGATCAATTTCTTATGAAATTGAGATATGATTTTGAGGGCATCTGGACCAACCTAATGAATAGGGCTATTGTCCCCTCCTTGCATTAATGCCTAGATGAACTGCTTCGTGAAGAATGTATCCTCACTCAAACAAACATGGAACAATAGAAATCTACATCCTTCTTGTGGTGTATGCAATACAAGGCAGACCTTGAAGACGAGACATGAGTATTGTCCAATGTTTCTGCTGCGAAGGCCATGGATATTTTGTTTCCCACTGTCCTAAAAAGTTATGCAATTACTGCAAAAAAGGTCACATCATAAAAGAATGTCAAATTAGACCACCATAGAGAAATGCAATAGCCTTCACTACCACTGTTGGCTCTTTTACTACTCTTGTTTCTGGGGATCAGAATCCACCTGCTTTTGTGCCAACTTTAACCCTTGAAATGGTTCAACAAATGATCGTTTGAGCATTTCCTGCTTTGGGTCTTTCAAGTAAAACTTCTTTACCCAGTTCTTCTTGGTATTTTGACTCTGGTGCATCCAATCATATGACCAACAATGTTGCTTCCCTTACAAATGTTACAAATTACTCTGGTAATTTGCAAATACACAATGCAAATGGAAACAATTTACGTATCACAACAAGTGATATTTCTTCATCTCTTACTAATGTTTATGTTTCACCTAATCTCACCAATAACCTTATTTTAGTTGGTCAATTAGTTGAAAATGATTGCAGAGTTGAATTCTCAAAATCTGTTTGTCTTGTGCAGCATTAACACTCAGGGAAGATGATCGCAAAGGGGCCTAAAGTTGGACGTCTTTTTCCTCTTTATTCATCACTGTCACCATGTTCTTTTCTGCCTTTTATTTCTTGTAATTCTGCAACTGTTAATTTCCAATTATGGCATAAGCGTCTTGGTCACCCAAATTCCAATGTACTTCATGACTTGATGGAATTCAGAGTTCTTGGCAATAAACATTCCCCATCTTTTAGTGTTGTTCAATTTGATTGCAATTCTTGTAAACTTGGTAAACGTAAAATTCTACCATTTCCAATTCATCAATCAAATGTAAATAAACCTTTTGACATAATTCACAATGATTTATGGGGAATCACACTTGTAATATCTCTCATGCACATTACAAGTATTTTATCACTTTTATTGACAACCATAGTTGTTTCACATGGTCTATTATTTGCACTCTAAAGCTAAAGCATTCTCTATATTCAAATTCTTTCATACCTATGTTAAAACTCAATTTTCATCAAAAATTAAAACTATGCGTTCTGACAGTGGGGGGAATACACATCTCATTTGTTTCAAGAGTTCTCACAGGCAAATGATATATTATCTCAAAGGTCGTGTCCTTCCACACCCCAACAAAACGGGTAACTGAAAGAAAAAAATGCACCATCTTCTTGATGTTGTCCGTACCTTAATGTTGGATTCCTTTGTGCCCTCCCGTTTTTGGTGTGAAGCTCTCTCAACTACTGTCCATCTTATTAATCGGCTGCCTTCTCAAGCCTTTAACAATGATTCCCCTTTCTTAAGGTTATTTGGTAAGCCACCCAATTATTTCACTCTTCGCACCTTTTGTTGTGTTTGTTATGTTCATCTTTAGCCACCAGAACGCATCAAACTCACAACTCAATCTGTTAAATGTGTTTTTCTTGGTTACTTAGCCCATCAAAAAGATTTTATATGCTATGATCCTCATTTACATAGGATTCGGGTTTCTAGAAATGTCATCTTTCAAGAAGATAGATATTTTTTTGCTACTAACCAAGACACTCACTCTTCTACATCCAAATCTGTTGTGTCATTGTTTCTTAACAATTTTGTAGAAGAACAAGTTCGTCCTCTTTTCATGGTCTACCAAAGACGTCTGACTGTTCTGCCAATTCAGCCTTCAATCCCTCCAAGGTCCTCTCCCGATCATTCTATGGCTGCTGATCCAGCGCTTCAACTAGAAGTAGCCCTTTTACATCCCAGTACTCACATTTGTAAACCACTGGAAAGTATGGTTTTTCTAAACCTTTATCTTTGACAGCAACTTTAGCATATGTTCCTATTCCTTCTTCATATAAACAGGTAATGAAGCATAAATTTGGCAAGATGCTATAGAAACTAAACTTCTTGCACTACAGGAAAATCAGACATGGGACACTGTTCTATGTCCTCCATCGGTTAAACCTCTTGGCAGTAAATTTGTATTCACTATAAAGCTGCATTTTGATGGATCAATAGATCAATATAAGACTAGATTGGTTGTTCTTGGAAATAAGCAAGAATTTGGCCTAGACTATGAAGAGACCTTTGCACCGATTGCCAAGATGACTACTGTGAGGACTATTATTGCCATTGCTGCATTTGAATCTTGACAAATTCACTAGCTAGATGTCAAAAATTTCTTCCTTCATGGTGACCTCAAAGAAGAAGTTTACATCAAATTTCCTACTGGTATGCCCTCACCATTACCAAATATTGTTAGCCAGCTAAAAATTCTTTTTATGGATTAAAACAGGCACCAAGAGTGTGGTTTGAAAAGTTTAACACAACACTACTTGGCTTTTCCTTCATCCAAAGTAGCTATGAGCCATATTTCTACAAAGGACCTCAAAAGGAATTGTGATCCTCCTTGTTTATGTGGATGACATTATCGTCACCGGCTCAAATCAAGAGACTATCACTACAATCAAACAATTGTTGCATTCAACTTTCCACATGAAAGATCTTGGACAACTCACTTATTTCTTGGGATTAGAAGTACAATTCCAACAAAATGATATCTTTATCACTCAACATAAATATACTCAGGATCTAATTCAACTAGTTGGTCTCACCACTGCAACTACGGTTGACACTCCCATAGAAGTTAATGTCAAGTTAAGACAGGATGATGGTGAACTCCTACAAGACCCAACTTTATATAGAAAGTTGGTTGGAAGTCTCATCTACCTAACCATCACAAGACCTGATATCTCTTTTTTTGTCCACACAGTCAGAAAATTCATGCAAAATCCTAGACACTTACATCTTACAGCAGTTCAACGAATCATTAAATATTTGCTCATCACTCCCAGCTATGGTCTCTTCTTTCCTACAGGTGCAACAATACAACTTCAAGCATACAACCATGTTGATTGGGCTGGATGTCCCGACACTAGGAAGTCTACTATTGGTTGGTGTATGTTTTAGGAGATGTCCCTATCTCCTGGAAATGCAAGAAATAGGAATCGGTCTCTAAATCCTCCACTGAAGCAGAATATCGGTCCATGTTTGCAGCATGCTCTAAGATTATTTGATTTTGGGGTTTTCTTTTAGAACTTGATTATTCATAAGCAACACCAACTCCGTTGTATGCCGATAATACAAGTGCCAAACAAATTGTAGCAAATCTTGCATACCATGAAAGAGCAAAACACATAGAGGTCGATTGTCATTCAATCAGGGAAGCCTATGACCGCAGAATTATCACTCTGCTTATGTCTCAACATTTGTTCAACTAGCTGATGTCCTCACCAAAACTTTGACAGGTCCATGGCATAATTTCTAGTCACCAAATTGATGCTTGTAGATTCACCATCATCAATTTGAGGGGGAATGTCAATAGAATTGATAGGCAGATTATTTGACATTATTTGTGCAGATTTGTTGGCCCTTTTAAACCAGCATATCTTGCATGATTGTATAGTTGTAATTGTGTAATTATATCCTTAATTAGTTAGTCCAGTTGTAGGCTACCATATAAAACTTTTTGGAAAAGTTCAAGGCTAGAAATTAGATTGTATCTTACTACTTGAATGCAAATTCTCCAAAGGAGAACACATAGTTTTTACCCTAATTTCTCTAAGTTTGACACTTGGGACAAACCCAATGTAAACATCCAAAGCTATTTATCAAATATTTTAAATAACACTCAATGCTATCCTGTGAAAACCATACTTTTATCTGTTAGAGAAAAATTCTACTCTCAAGGTGATAAATCTGCTCACAAGACAAGAAAATGAGTGTTGCTCACTAATTAGATGACTTCTCTTACCACAAGAAGACTTTACACTCTTCTAAGCACAGTAATTGGAAGACAATCTTCTCATATTGAAGAAATCCTGGAAGTCTAAACTTATTGCAAGATGTCATTATTTGCAGATTCTGATGTTAGAAATTTCTTGAAGAATTCAAGATGAAAGTGTTTTGAAGAGAAAAGCTGAGAAGACAGAGTGAATCTTACGAGTCTTCTTAGGTACAAGATACTAGAATGATTGTTGAGACACCATACAGTCCATCCTTAAAAAAAGCTGCCAACAGTACCAGAGGCATCACTCCTAATGATCTCCTAATCTAGATAAAACTCCGATGTTTGAAAAATCAGCAAGGAGAGAGGCATAAAAACAATAAAATAGAGAAATCCAAGCCTGAACTCTTTTCTCCTCTTCCACTACCTACATTGTTTATTCCACTAATTATCAGTTTGTAGTTGTTTCATTTAGCTCCTTTCCCATGTAGAATTCATTCTTTAAACTAATCACTCTTCTACTTTAAACTCTGATGCATGAGCGAATAAGTTGTGCTAGGAGAAAGTATGTTCACTGAAGAGGTTGTCTTAGCAAAAGAATACTTGATGTGAGTCTAAAGAGGATACTGATCAAAGAATACTCAGTTATAAAGCCTGAAAGACTATGCAAGTTGTAAAGAATACTTGACATAGTGAAAATATGATCTGATTAGGTCTGGCTGTAGGGATTGGACATACCCCACATGGGCAAGGATGAACCGCTATGATCCTACAAGAGTGGTCTCTCTGTCAATGTCTTTACTATTAAGATTTATGTTCATTGGATTACATTTGAAAGTGTATTTTGTGCACTTGAGAAGTTTTTGATAAAGTCTTCGTTTCTGAAGACTTGCTTGGAATCATAGTAACATATCATAAAGCAAGAACATCTTAATTAAAACATAATTGTAATATTTTTAACCATACAACCGTTCAACTTGAGAATTCAAAGTTAGAAACATAAAATATTGAATCCAAAAATATAGGTACCCAAAAGAAGTCTAAATGCATCCAAACAATGCATTTTGGGGGGCTAACTAGATGATATAAGCTTAACTGTATACAAATTCACATCCCAAGAAAAAACAGTAGCAATAATAGTAGAGAAAATGAACTGTGAGATTATCATTAAGAGAAACAGTACAGAGGGTGAAACTTTATATAGCTAAGCTATATGCCTCATTGCCGAGTCAGCAACTAAGAAACTAATAGGAAATTACAGTGAAATTACAAACATAAAATGGACACAATCTTATCTCTAATAGGTAATGTAAGGGATTGAAATGTGCTACATAGGTTTAATTGCAAATAATCGATGGGATCAGAAAGTGCCATTTTAAAATGTGAAGGGTCAACAATTAGAACGCTGTGTTTTGGACAAAAGTGGTATGGATGCTCACTATCCCCCGCTAGTCACTCTTTGAGAGGGTTTCAAGGTAGGTATCATAAAATAATCAAGTGTAAAGAATAACAAAAAAGGTTGAACGAAACATGCACTTTAGCCACCATACTAACAATTAATATATAATTCATAAAGAACTCAATAACTATTAGAGGGTGTTATTCAACAATTACCAGTGCAGCTACATGCGCATCTTGTAAAATATTTCCATCAACTTCCAATCTGGCAACAGGAAACTCAGGAAGATATCCGGATTGTTTCTTTCCAAGCAAGTCACCAGGTCCCCACAATAGAAGGTCCATATTAGCAAGATAAAACCCATCAGATGATTGCTCTAGTACTTTCAAACGATTTAGGCTACTGGCAGCTGATGCTACCGATATACATTTTGATGGCCTTGTTCCATGTCCAACTCGCCCTCTGAGTTGGTCTAGTTGGGCAATTCCAAACATCTTGGAGTTCAACACAACCATCATAGATGCATCTGGAACATCAACACCAATCTCAATTACTTGAGTGGCAAGTAGTATATGTATTTCTCCAGTTCTAAACTTTCTTAATGTTTCTTCTTTTTCTTCACTTTTCATTTTTCCATGTAATAAGCCACAATTATATCCTTGAAACCGGTGTGAGATAACTTCCAAGATCCGCAGAGGCAGCACAAAGTTTAGGTAGCTTCTCATAAAGTTCAATAATTGGGTAGATAAGATAAACTTTTCCCCCATCTTCCAACTCATCCAGCATCATCTATGTCATAAAAACATCATTTACATCCATATCATTAGAAAAAAATGAACAAAATAAATTCCTAAACAACATAGAATACATCTGAGGCTAAAAACAGGAGTAAAATGAACATAGAATATGTGTAGGTAGTCTGTTTATCAGATAAATAGCAGTGCAGAAAGCAAAATCCCAAAATTTTAGGGGTAAGGATGCATGATGCAGTAAAGTGAGGCCAAGTTCAACAATGAGTCTGTTTTCTCTCCACCACCCTATTTTGATGATGGTTGTGGGGACATATAAGTCTGTGTTGAATACCACAGTTGGCTAAATAGGATGTCAAGGGTCTAACCCCCCCTCAATTAGTTTGAAGACTTTTGATTTTAGTATTGAACTGTAATTCAGCCACGATTTTAAACTTTTGGAGGACGGTAAAAGTTTCAGCTTTACTCTTTAGGAGATAAATTCAAGGGAAACGAAAGAAGCATTAACAAAGGTTATATAATAATGAAACCCATGAGAGGGTCTCCGCAGATCACTATAGATTAATTCAAGACGAGAAGTAAAGACAAATTTAGCGAGAGTAGAAGGAAGTCTATGAGACTCGCCTACTGCACAAGCTGAACAAAAATCCATCAAGTTTTCATTAGATGTAGGTATTTTACAATGTTGAAGAACAAGTTGAAGTACATGATGATTGGGATGACCAAGTCTATCATGCCAAAGACAACTAATTCTATTACATGGATTTACAATGAGATTTTCAGTCCTACTTTACATGAATATACAGAGGTATTTTCTGAACTGGAAACGCAGGAAAAACTAGAAGGAGCAGCAGAAGAGTGCTGAAATTCAATGTTGGGGAAGCTGTAAAGACCATCAAGACCAACATTGCATTGAAGCAAGACTTCATTGGTAACCTGAGATTTCAAAGCACAATGATTGGAAATGATAGGCAAACCTTGACCATTCCCAATAACGATTTGCTCAGGGCCCTCAAAAGGTTCAGGTTGTTGGATATTATGAGATTTCAGTCACATGAAAGGAGGCTCCTAAATATTAGAGTAATATAGATCTGCAGTTATTCAATTGCAGTTGTCTCAGTTAGATTTAACCATAGTGGTTAAATGTCAGTTACAAAGTTTGTTATGCAGTTAGAAGTTAGATAGTTAGAAATCTATTATCTGTAAATCTGTCTATAAATACAGTTATGTAATCTCAGAATGACTTGGCTACTGAAATCATTATTCCCTTTTATCAGTTTTTCACTTCTCTCAAATATTTCTCTTTAGTTTTCTTTTACTGAATTAGGTATCCAATTAGTGGATGTTGAAGCTGGTTGAGAAGCTATGTTTGTCAACATGGCACTGGGATTTGAGTTGGTGTTACCAGACTTGTAGTTGCTATTATTAGTCCACACACATTCGAGGGTCAGTTTTCACCACATGACTGGAGAAGCAAATGACTTTGATGTTTTGATGATGATCATGATGATTTGATGTAAATCATGCAAATGCGCTTTTCAAGTTTCAATTCAAGACAATGATTCAAGAATACAAGCCACAACATTAAGATGATCACTATTAATTTTAGGAAGGGAATTCCTAATTGATATAGCAAAAGGTTTGACCAAGTAATTTAAGTTAAAAAGTGTTTTTCAAGAGATTTACTCTCTGGTAATCAATTACCAGAGGATGTAATCGATTACCAGTGGCCAAAAATGATTTACAGCAGCTACTAAATATTTGAATTCAAATTTTAGACTGTGTAATCGATTACACCATATTGGTAATCGATTACTAGCAGTTAATAAACGTTTTAATTCAAATTTTAAAAGCTGTAATCGATTACACAAATACTGTAATCGATTACAAGAGACGATTTTCAGAAAGTTATTTCTAAGAGTCACATCTTCTCAAATGATTTTTACATGACCACCAAAGGTCTATATATATGTGACTTGAAACACGAATTTGCTCAGAGTTTTTCAGAACAACAAGTGTTATTCTCTCAAAGAGAAAAAACATTTTATCCTCTTAAGAATTCCTTGACCAATTCACTTGCAATTCAATAAGGAATCATTTGAGTGCTCAGATTGTAAAATCTATCTCTTTCAAGAGAGATTTATTCTTCTCTTCTTTCTAAATTATCTAAGGGATTAAGAGACTGAGGGTCTCTTGTTGTAAAAGAATTATGAACACAAAGGAAGGATTGTCCTTGTGTGTTCAGAACTTGTAAAAGGATTTTACAAGATAGTGGAACTCTCAAACGGGTTGCTTGGGGACTGGACGTAGGCACAAGGGTGTGGCCGAACCAGTATAAATCCAAGTTTGCACTTTCTCTTCCCTTAAACTCTTTTATTTATTATTGCTTTATATTTATATTCAGATTGTTCTATTTGAATTATTATTTAAGAGTTAATTTTTAAGGGAATTTGTAACTTGAATAGAAAGTGAAATAGAATTTTAATTGGGGAAATAGTTTGCAATATCTTAATTCAACCCCCCATTCTTAAGATATATGAGGCCACTTGTCTAACAAGTGGTATCAGAGCTTCATTCTTGGATAAAGTTTAGAAGCTTCAAGAAAAATGGCCTCAGCAAACTTCTTATTTCCAGAAGGAAATTCAATCAATAGACCTCCAATCTTTAATGGAGAGGGTTACCACTACTGGAAAACCCGAATGCAAATTTTTATTGAGGCAATAGACTTAAATATTTGGGAAGCCATAGAAATAGGGCCTTATATACCCACCACAGTAGAAAGAATTACAATAGATGGAAGCACATCAAGTGAAAGCATAACAATAGAAAAACTTAGAGATAGATGGTCTGAAGAGGATAGAAGATGAGTACAATACAATTTAAAAGCCAAAAACATAATTACATCTGCCCTGGGAATGGATGAATATTTCAGGATTTCAAATTGTAAGAGTGCTAAGGAAATGTGGGACACTCTACAATTAACACATGAAGGAACAACAGATGTTAAAAGATCTAGGATAAACACATTAACTCATGAATATGAACTATTTAGGATGAATGCAAATGAAAGCATTCAAGACATGCAAAAGAGGTTTACACTTATAGTAAATCATCTTGCATCCTTAGGGAAAGAGTTTCAAAATAAAGATCTCATAAACAAAGTGTTAAGATGTTTAAGCAGAGAATGGCAACCTAAAGTAATAGCCATTACGGAATCAAGAGATTTATCTAACATGACTCTTGCTACTCTATTTGGAAAGTTACAGGAACACGAAATGGAATTATTGAGATTAAGTCAACATGAAGAAAATGACAAGAAAAAGAAGAGAATTGCTCTTAAAGCCTCATCTTCAATCCAAGAAGAAAGTGATAAGGAAATTGATCTAGATGAAGATGATGATCTTAGCCTTTTTGTAAAAAGGTTCAACAAGTTTCTTAAAGTAAGAGGAAATCAGAGGCGACCCAATTTTAAATCTAAAAGAAAGACGGAAACTTCATCCTCTACTCTAAAATGCTTTGAATGCAATCAACTCGGACATCTGAGGGTTGATTGTCCTATCTTCAAGAAAAAGAAGGAGAATTCTGAAAAGAAAAATTTTAGTGAAAAGAAATTGAAGAAAGCATACATCACATGGGATGACAATGATATGGAATCTTCTGAAGATTCAGAAAATGAAGAGATAAACCTCTGTCTAATGGCTAAAAGTTATGAAAGTGATGAAGAGGTAACATCTTCAAATAACTTATCCATTTCTTTTGATGAATTACAAGATGCATTTGCTGATTTGCATAAAGAGTCAATTAAACTTGCAAAGTTAGTTTCATCTTCTAAGAAAACAATTTCAGATTTAGAAAATGAAATTTCAAAATTAAACAAAGAATTAGATCATCTTAGAACTGAAGTCTCAATTTCTAAATCAAATGAAAAAGTTCATATCTCTACTATTTCTGACAAGAAAATATCTGATTCTTGTAGTTGTTGTGAAAAATATGAAAAATAAATTAAAGAGTTGAAAAACTCACTTGCAAAATTTTCTTATAGTAAAAATAATTTAGATGTCATATTAGGAAAACAAATATGTGTCTACAATAAGGCTGGAATAGGATATAAATATGAAAAACAACAAAAATTTCATAAAAACTTCTTTTCTTCCACATAAAAATATAATTCTAGTTCTATCACTTGTTTTTACTGTGGAAGAAAATGGCATGGCATATCTACTTGTTACTTTAAGAAAAACTAAAACAACATTAAAATGATATGGGTCCCAAAAGGATCTTCAGTTTTCACTAACACACAAGGACCCAATAAAGTTTGGGTACCTAAGTCAAAAACTTGATTATATAGGTATCTTTGAGGAAGGAGTGGTACATAGATAGCGGATGTTCAAAACATATGACTGGAGATGCATCAAAGTTTACACATATCTCTCCCAAGAAAAGCGGGCATGTAACTTATGGTGACAACAACAAAGGTAGAATCCTTGGAGTTGGTAAAATAGGTACAAATTCTTCAAACTCCATTGAAAATGTTCTACTTGTTGAAGGTCTTAAGCACAGCCTGCTTAGTGTTAGTCAATTATGTGACAAAGCCTATCTAGTATCATTTGATTCTCAAAAATGTCTTATAGAACATAAGCATGATATTAATATAAAGCATGTAGGACATAGAGTCAACAACATATACATGATAGACTTTGTGACATCCTGGAAATTTCTACCCGGAATTTTTGTAAACGGTGTATTTTGAATGATTATATATATATATAAGTATTATTCAGTGTATATGCATATATATTCCTGGTGGAAGTAGGTATTTTGGGGGAAAAGATGCGCGGGTCAGGCTAATTACGGAAGAGAAATCCATAACTGGATGGTTATAAGTTAATTCTCAATTAATTAGTCTAAAAATCATCGTATTGCGTGCAACTTAAAATTTCACAAAACCAACCTCTGAACCTCGCTCGGGGTTTCATTCTGAGCGTTTTGATATATATATTGCCTACTTTCGAAAATTGGCCCCGACGGGCGCAGAGAAACGCGAGGGACTGGAACCAGAGGAACGACACGCAAACCGAGGCAGGATTTTGGCATTTCAAAAGGTCAGATTTTTCTCTTCATGTGACTGAGTATGAGTCACATCAAGAAGAAAAAGTGGGCCCTTTTCCTCCACTCAAATGGAGACATGTGGCATAGCTTAAAATAAAATAATAAGAAAAGAGAAAAAGCTTTTTTTTAACTAAAAAGCAACACTCTCTCTCTCTTCACTCAGCCCCACATTTCAGAAGCTTTCTCCCTCTCCCTGACGTTGCTTTTTCTTTCTTCTTCATCCTCCATTGAAACTCCATTAAAGCTCCAACCTTTGGTGCCCATTTCTGCTCCAAATCGCGAAAGGAAGGCATTTTCGGAGTCGTGAAGCGCATCTCTACGTGTGGGACCTCGAAATTTCAGGTTTGGGTAGACTTCTTTCTCACTTGTTTTTCGTGGGTATAGGGCTTTGGGAGATATGATGGGCAGTTTTGCTTGGTTAATGCTTTGTGATAGTTATTTGTGAAGAGATTTGATGAAAGCATGCTAAACTTGTTATGTTTGAGTGAGTTAAGCTTACCCATTCAGTTTTAGGGTTTTTATGATGATGCTTTTGATGTTGGTGGGCTGAAATTGCTTATGGAAAACTGCTAGGGATGAAGGGTAGAGTTAACCTAGGGTTAGAAAGTGAGAATATGGTGTTATGAGTGGAGAAAGAGTGAGTTTTTAAGAGTTGGAAGGCCAAATCTGGATTTAATGGTATTTGGAGGTTAAAGTGAGTTAATCCTAGTTTGAAATGTCATTTAGGACTTATGAGGAAGCTTGGGCTGTGCAAGAGAGAAAAACAAATGACCAAAGTGAACAAAGAGCCATTTCTAGGGTAAAATTGGGTGTTGAGGAGTCAAATTTTGATTCGGTGGAATTTTAGGTGTAAATCCAGTTTAAGCAAGTTTAAATTGATGTTATAGACTTGTGTGAGGTGAGTTTGCTCCAAATTTACCTCATTCTCAATTTCACTTCTCAAACCTTGAAAGTCCATTAAATTGAGGGGTTTTGGATACCTAGATTTTGTGTTGCTTTGGTCTGAAGCTTGTCCTTGGTTTAGACATGATTGGTACATGTAGGATTCAATTTGGGCAAAATTGGATGAGGGAAAGAGTGGTTTTCGAAATCTGCACTTTATGCAGAATTTTGCTGTTGAAATGTGCAACATAATTTTGTACAAGTGCAGAAAAATGCTTATGTATGGCTGGTTGTGAAAAGGGTAGTACATATGGGGTTCTGGACATTTTCTAGCAGATCCCAACGGTCAAAATGTAGACTTATGTACTAGAAACTTCCAGTAAAATTTTCGAGTCGATCCAACGGTTAACGAATTGGAACGAAGGAAATGTTACTGGGGTATTTGTATGTGAAAAGCTACTATGATTTTGAGTTGTATTTTGGGCAGAGTTTTCTGCCTTTGCCCTGTTTTGCTTGGTTTTGTTAGTCCATGATGATTGGAGGTGGAATTACCTGGATGTTGTGGAAGCTTGGGAGGATTGATAGGGACCCGACGTTGAGAGGAATGAGGATAAGGGCTACGTGGGAGTACGTGAGCTCAGTTGGAGGTGGGCAACAGGGGATGGTGGGTTATACGTGATTTGTGGATGTGAAGAATCGTTTTGCACCATCGCCCGACCGCCACCTAGTACCACATGTGGTGGATACCCCATAATCCTACAAGCTTGAAATGAGGAAGTGTAGAAGGGTGAAACTTCCTGCTTTTATTCGTTAACCACAGATTGGTACCTGAAGATATGTCGCGAGGGTCAGGAGACCTTGGGGACGTCTGGTGCGGTGCTATTGCCCAAAACCAAGCTTGACCAATCCCGACCCAACCCGGGCATAGTCAGTCAGTGAGAACCTGTGATGTACCTAAGCAGGCGAGCTCCTAGCAGTCAACAGATAAAAGGAACTAAGACCACAAAGCAAGGAGGCTTGTGTGGTGGCTGGCCAGCTGTGAAACTTGATTGATATATGGGATGTAGCCTCTGGTAATCGATTACCAAGGGTGGGTAATCGATTACAAGGCTTAAAAGTGAAGACAAAAAGCTAAGATGGTCTCTGGTAATCGATTACCAAGGGAGTGTAATCGATTACCAGGCTTGAAAACGAGGTCAAGAAGCTAGGAGGGCTTCTGGTAATCGATTACCAAGGGGTGTAATCGATTACCAGGCTTAGAAATGGGACTGAAAGATTATGGAGGCCTCTGGTAATCGATTACCAGTCTGTGTAATCGATTACACAGAGGAATAGGCCACTAGTAATCGATTACCAGGTATGTGTAATCGATTACACAGTGCCTTTTTCAGGTTTTCATGTCCTAAAGCTGTGTAATTCGAGTTTGGCCTCTGGTAATCGATTACCAAGGTTGTGTAATCGATTACCAGAGATGAAAAGCCTAACGATACCTCTTTTACTTGCATGTAGTGGTTATGAGACGCATTGTGTTGCGGCGTAGTTAGATTCTCGTGAAAGAGTCTACCCTTTTCTTTTCTTTCTTGTAGATCATGATGGCGGCGCAGCTAATCCATGATCGAGTGGAGATGGAGTGCCTAGAGGGAGCTTGGGAGACCCTCGAAGGCAACATGAGGTGCCGATTTCGGGGCACGATTCGATTTACGGCTACTTCATTGGTGCATCCAGATGAACTCGCACGCACGCTTCAGCGTACTGTGGAGTGGATACTACCCACGCCTACACCATACCGTCTAGTGGAGCCAGTCCAAGTGATCGAGGTGATGTCATCCGAAGAAGACCCTAAGGAGGATCCCGAGGAGCTACCTCCTGAGCCTGCTGTGGATGCTCTTGACTTTCTAGAGGGTGATGAGGACCCACTCCCTGAGGTGGATTCTCCTGAGGACGTCATGTCGGCATCTGAGGCAGACTCTACGGAGGATAGTGGTCCTGGAGAGATGGCGATCAATGGAGGCTCTTCATCATAGTAGACAGCTCATTGGATTAGTTTTATATACTTTTGAGGGTGGGTGTATCTAGGACTGACTATTAGGTTTACTCTTTTGTTTTTGTACGGGTAGACCTATTGTATAGGAATTTGATGATTGTATACATGTGGCTGAAGCCACCACTGTGGACACCTTTGCTCTGGATGACACTATGTATTTTATAAAACTCCCATATTTTGGACAGCTTTTAAATGATGAATGTACTTATGTTTAATCTTGTTATTTGAAAAGAAAGTATTAGCAAACTTTGAAATTCTGATACCAGGGGACAGATGTCGTACAGGATGTCACGACATCACGCTTCAGAACATGCAGATTATATGTGTCCGTATGAACAGATTAAATAAGTAAATAACACAAGAGAATTGTTTACCCAGTTCGGTGCAACCTCACCTACATCTGGGGGCTACCAAGCCAGGGAGGAAATCCACTCTCAATAGTGTTAGTTCAAGGTCTAACAGCCCCTGTTTACAACCTTCTCACCTAACCACTACCCGTGCGATCTCTACCTAAGACCCACTCTTAGATATGAGAACCTCTGCTCACTCCCTCTCACTCACACTCTCGTGTTTACAATTAAGTCAAAGACACACCAGAGATCAACTCTGAACAAAAGAGATCAACTCTACACACTAGAGATCAACTCTAGACACAAGAGATCAACTCTACACACATAGGTCCAACACTTGATGCTAGGGTACCATCAAGGTGGCTCACAAAAGACTCAAGTCCCAAAAACTCACAAAATAACTCTTCAATCCCGGACTTGGTACAGAACTCGTGCAGCCTCCATGATTATATAGCAATTTGCGTTTCTGGGCTGCAACGGCTTGTGCTGGAGGAGATCTATCTTCTTCTGAAAAAATCTGCAGTTAAAGAACTAAAAGATAACTTTTGATCTTTTAGTTTGAATCTTTAATCTTTAATCTTTAATCCCTGAACGAACTCTTCTACTTTGAAATTCGAACTTTAATGATCTTTTAATTCGTTCCTAAAGATAGATCTTCTAATCTCTTGCTAACTGCACAATAATCTGTTAAAGATATAACAGATTTATATGTCCAGTATTTTCGGGCCGGATGTCAGGACATCGTGTCCGACATCGTGGATCCTGCAGCTTCACTTCTGCACTTGACTTTTATCTTGCATTGTACAGCAACTCCAGTATTCTCGGGCAGGATGTCAGGACATCGTATCCGACATCGTGGATCCTGCAGCTTCAATGCTTCACTTGACTTTTATCTTGCATTGTACAGCAATTCCAGTATTCTCGGGCAGGATGTCAGGACATTGTATCCGACATCGTGGATCCTGCAACTTCAATTCTTCATTTGCCATTTTATCTTGCCTTGTACATTGTGCAGCCCGATCTTATTCCTTGACATAACGTTGGACATCATGTGCAGCAACTCCAGCTTTCCTTCATTGTCTAAGTGCTTATGTTTTAACAAAATCTTAGCCAATCTTTTAAAGCTCAGTAGAGCTAAGCACTAACAATCTCCCCCTTTGGCAAATTTTGTCTAAAACATACTTAGACACTTCCTGAGCAGGTACGAGCAGTTATGCAAGTGGGATCAGCAACTTCCATTATCAGAGTAATCAAGCACAGCGGAAATTCTTCAAGTTGCAAATCTACAAGTCTTCTCCAGGATGTCAAGACATCTCTCGTGACATCAGCTTTCTGCTTCTGCTCCCCCTGTCTCCATGCTTACTGCAGCATCTTCTATCAGCTACTAGTCTTTTCCAGGATGTCGAGACATCTCATGTGACATCCGCTATCTGCTCCCCCTGTCTTCATGCTCTTACTGCAGCATCTTCTAGTAGCTTACAACATTCATCCTCAGCAGCAGTCTCCCCCTCAAGATCATATTCATACAACTCCCCCTCAAAATCATGAGTCATGCATACATCGTTTCCTACTGCCATACATCGTATCAATCATGCATAATAGCAAGCATAATACTATTACTCCCCCTTTTTAGACATAATTTGGCAAAAGTAGGATGCATGAAATTAATGTGCAAATATTACAGACCCATAGTAAACAATTGTTCAAAGGGACATGCCCCTTCAGCTAATAAAAGTGAAAGCAAAAAAAAACATAAAGGTCTGATGATCATGGGGTGGCTTCAGAATCATCATCTGATTCTGTCTCTTCTGCTGCGTCTTCCTCTTCCTCAGCAGCTTCTTCTTCTTCCTCGGCTGCTTCTTCCTCTTCTTCAGCTGCTTCTTCATCATCAATGCCACTTTCTGAGAGCCTTGTGATCAGCCGTTCTAGCTCCATCTTCTTCTCTGTGTTGGCTTTGATGGTTGCTTCCAGCACCTTGCATGTGTCCTTGAGTTCAGCAATCAAGGTATCCTTGGACACAGCACCTGAAGCAGCTTTCCCTGATGTCGAGACACTGTCTGGGACATGTGTCCCCTCAAACAATTTGTAATGCAGGGATAGAGGAGATTCTCTCTTCATTACAGAGTCAATGTTGTTTAAAATATTTGGATGTTGACTCAACATAATGCCACACAATACAGTAGGGAAGGCAATGGGTAATTTGACAGCAAATGATTCTGAATGCTTAACAGTTTGATCAAAAATATAGTTTCCAAAATTAAATTTGGACTTGGTTCCAACAGCATACAGAAATTTACCCAAACCTGTGGCAACAGTGGAAGTATGATTGGTGGGTACCCAGTTTTCAGCACCAATCCTGTGTAGAATTGCATACTTCACACTTAGCTTCCCTGCTGAAAGCTTCCCTTTCTTTGGCCAATGCTGGACTCGTTTGGCAGTGATTTCCTTGGCAATTTGATGCTCAGAAACATCAATATCTATCACTCCATCAGTAGGTCTGCCCAGGTACTTGTTAATCACAGCAGGGGAGAATTTAACACACTTTCCTCTGACAAACACCTTTTGATAATCATCACTTTTTCTGTTTGATATGTCAGAGGGAATGTTGACAATAAATTCCCTGACTAGGCCTTCATAACAGTCTCCCAACTTGGTGACTGTCTTCAGTAGTCCAGCAGCCTTGATGAGGTCCATGATCTCCTTGCAATCCAAGACAGCTCTTCCCAGTTCTCTTTCCAAGGCAAGTCTCCGTTGATACACGAATTTCCACCTTTCAGCATTGCCAATGGAGTGGAAAGAGATGTTGTCCAATGGTGCATCAGGAACATTTCCAGGCACCTTTCTTCCAGATTTCTTGGCCCTCTTAGATGTCGAGACATCTAGTTCGACATCATCATCAGAATCGGATGAGGAAATTTCTTTCCTCTTCTTGGAGGGGATAGCAACCTTGCTTCTTCTGGATGTGGCAGGAGTGATTGGAGTACTCTTCTTCTGTGCCATTGTCTTAATTCGTCCAGACCTCTTAAGGGGGGTTTTTCCCTTTCTGTTTTGAAGTCTTTCCGCAATGCCAGGTGCCAACCTGTTGGCAATGGGTTCTTCATCAGATTCGACTTCTTCCAGGTCAATGAGGTCACCTGGAGCAGGTTCTGGTGCCCTTGGTGCAGGGGTCTCCTCTGCGGCTTGATCATCTTCTTCCATTGATTCCTCTTCACTGGGTGAAGGGACGGCTTCAGCATTTGGAGCGGAAGATGTTGGAACATCTTTCTCAACATCAGGCACAGACACATTCGGGGTGGAAGATGTTGGAACATCTTTCTCAGCATCAGGCACAGAGGCGTCTTTTAAAATGCTACTCACAATACTGCGGATTTTCTTGTCCATCTCCGTGTCTACTTCCCTAGGACTTGTTGCAGGGCTAGGGTTTTCAGCAATCTTCACTCCCTGTGGTCTTCTGGGAATCAGTTTCTCAGGGACTGAAGCTTGACCAGGAATTATTTGGATGGGTTGGATGTTGAATTCAGGTTGTTCTTGGTGCGGAGATGATGGTACTGCGGGTGAACCAGAAGCTGCAGTTTCTTTTGGTGAGGTAGCCATGGAAAAGCAGAGCGTTTGGAATGATTTCGTAAATCTCAGAAGGCTATTGGGAAATGCTGGTAAAAACACGAATGCCAAGCAGATATAAATTTGAATGAAGAATGTAGAGGGGCGTGTGAGGCAACGGTCGAATTTGCTTTGTGGTGAACGTGCTATTAATGTTAAGTGATTCGTTTGGGCACGTTCAAATTGCTGTAGCTGCTATAATTCCTCTAGCAGACAAATGCCCAGCTTGCCCCTCAGTTTTTCAAACTGATTTGCATCCAAAGCCTTTGTGAAAATATCTGCTATTTGTTCCTCAGTGTCAACATGCTTCAGTGTGATCACTTTATCATCAACAAGATCTCTGATATAGTGATGTCTAATGTCAATGTGCTTGGTTCTGCTGTGTTGAACAGGATTTTTAGAAATATTAATAGCACTCATGTTGTCACAGTACAATGTCATGACATCTTGTTCGACATTGTACTCCTTCAGCATCTGCTTCATCCAAACTAGTTGTGAACAGCTGCTTCCTGCTGCAATATACTCGGCTTCTGCAGTAGATAGGGACACACAGTTCTGCTTCTTGCTGAACCATGAAATAAGGTTGTTTCCCAAATAGAAGCATCCACCAGAAGTGCTTTTTCTGTCATCTGCACTTCCAGCCCAATCAGCATCACAATACCCAACCAGCATTGAATCTGAACAATGACAGTACATAATCCCATAGTCACTGGTGCCATTTACATATTTCAGAATTCTCTTTACTTGAGTCAAGTGACTTATCTTGGGATTGGCTTGATATCTTGCACAAACATCTACTGCATAGGTGATGTCGGGTCTGCTAGCTGTTAAATATAGTAAGCTCCCAATCATGCTTCTGTAAAGACTTTGATCAACACTGGTGCCTGCTTCATCCTCTGACAGCTTCAAGTGAGTAGGTGCAGGTGTCCTTTTATGACTGGCATTCTCCATCCCAAACTTCTTGACAATGTTCTTTGCATACTTGCTTTGAGATAGGAATATGGAGTCTTCCATCTGCTTCACTTGGAGTCCCAGAAAATAAGTCAGCTCTCCAACAAGACTCATCTCAAATTCAGATTGCATCTGTTGGACAAAATGTCGAAGCATCTCATTCGACATCCCTCCAAACACAATGTCATCAACATATATCTGTGCAATCATCAAGTTTTCAGCATCTTGTTTGACAAAGAGAGTCTTGTCAATTCCTCCCTTCCTATACCCTTGCTGAGTAAGGAACTCTGTTAGCCTTTCATACCAAGCTCTTGGAGCTTGCTTCAATCCATAGAGAGCCTTCTTGAGCCTGTATACATGATCTGGATGAGTCGGGTCTACAAATCCCTTTGGCTGCTCCACATAGACTTCTTCATTCAGGTATCCATTCAGAAATGCGCTCTTCACATCCATCTGGTACAGCTTGACTTTGAGGATGCAAGCTACACCAAGTAATAATCTGATGGACTCAAGTCTAGCAACTGGGGCAAAAGTCTCGTCAAAGTCTACACCTTCAATCTGAGTGTAGCCTTGAGCAACCAGTCTGGCCTTGTTTCTGGTTATGACACCTTCTTCATTGGTTTTGTTCTTGAAGATCCACTTGGTGCCAATCACATTAGTTCCCTCGGGCCTAGGAACTAGCTCCCATACTTCATTCCTTTTGAATTGCTCCAATTCTTCTTGCATAGCATTGATCCAGAACTCATCTGTCAGTGCCTCTTTCACATTCTTGGGCTCAATTTTGGAGACAAAACATGAGTTTGAGACGATCTCAACCTCCCTTGATCTTGTAGTGACTCCTCTGTTTGGATCTCCTATAATCAGCTCCTTGGGGTGCATCTTCTGGATTCTAATGGAGGGTCTCTTGTCAGGTTGGTTGATGTTTGAATCATCTGTAGCAGGATCAGAGTTTTCTGCATTTTCTCCACTTTTAGCTGCATCTGCTACATTGTCTCCCGATGTTCTGACATCTTCTTCGACATCCTTCTTTCTTGCTGGAGACAGATCATCAACAACCACATTGATGGATTCCATCACTGTTCTGGTTCTGGAATTGAATACTCTATATGCTCTGCTGTTTGTAGAGTATCCCAGGAATATTCCTGCATCACTCTTGGGATCCATCTTTCTCCTTTGCTCTCTATCTGCCAAGATGTAACATGGACTTCCAAAGATGTGGAAGTGCTTGACAGATGGCTTCCTCCCTTTCCAGATTTCATACAGGGTGGTTGGAGTCCCTCTTCTCAGTGTGACTCTGTTGTGGATGTAGCATGCTGTGTTCATGGCTTCAGCCCAGAGATTATAGGGAAGTTCTTTGGCATGAAGCACGACCCTAGCAGCCTCTTGCAAAGTCCTGTTTTTCCTTTCAACTATGCCATTCTGTTGTGGTGTAATGGCTGCAGAGAACTCATGAGTGATGCCTTCAGATGTGCAGAATTCAGTGAACCTGCTGTTTTCAAATTCTTTGCCATGGTCACTCCTGATTCTCTTGATGACACAGTCCTTTTCTCTTTGAAGTCTTAGACTCAATTCTTTGAATACTTCAAAGGTTTCTGATTTCTCTTTGATAAAGTTGACCCAGGTAAATCTGGAGAAATCATCCACAACAACATAGGCATACCTCTTTCCTCCAAGGCTTTCAACCTGCATAGGCCCCATCAAATCCATGTGAAGTAGTTCCAGCACCCTGGAAGTGGTCTGATGTTGAAGCTTCTGGTGGGACATCTTGACTTGCTTTCCAATCTGGCATTCACCACAGATTCTGCCTTCTTCTATTCTCAGATTGGGGATGCCTCTAACCGCACCTTTGTCAATGACTTTCTTCATGCCTCTTAAGTGCAGATGTCCAAATCTTTGATGCCATATTCTGACTTCATCTTCTTTGGAGGATGGACATGTGGAGGAGTAGCTGGTTTCTTGAGGTGTCCATAGGTAACAGTTGTCCTTTGATCTGCTGCCCTTCATTAGAACTTCACTCTTCTCATTTGTCACCAAGCATTCTGACTTTGTGAAGTTTACATTGAATCCTTCATCACACAGCTGACTGATGCTGATCAAGTTTGCAGTCAGTCCCTTCACCAGCAGTACTTTGTCCAGACTAGGAAGTCCATCATGAACTAGCCTTCCCATTCCAATGATCTTTCCTTTAGAGCCATCTCCAAATGTCACATAGCTAGTGGAGCAGGGCTCAATGTTCACCAGGAATTCTTTAACTCCTGTCATGTGTCTGGAACAGCCGCTATCTAGGTACCAATCTTCCTTAGCTGATGCTCTAAGTGAAGTATGAACAACAAGACTAACAGTCTTGTGTTTTGGAACCCACATCATCTTCTTTCTGCTGTTGCTACTTTGAGTTCCATGATGTGGTTGGCCATGTAGATGATAGCAAAAGGGCTTTATGTGACCATACTTGCCACAGTAGTGACACCTCCACTTCTTTCTTTTGCTCTTTTTCTGCTGCGTTCCATGATGTCGAGACCGATGTTGTGACATCGTGGCTCCAGTCCTGTTTTTGGCAGGAACAAATTCTGTCATGGTTTTTCTGCCAGCAGATTTACGATTAAGCCCAAGTCCTCTCTGGTCTCCAACATTCTTCCCAAGCTGTAGCACCTCATCAAGCATATCTGAGCCTTTATTCAACATCTTTATTGATTTGGTCATGTTTTCCAGTTTAGAGTTCAGAAAACCGACTTCTCCTTTAAGCTCAGAGATTTCCTCTTTATGTGCCTCCTTCTCAGCCTTCAGATCTGCAATGACCTTCTTCAGTTGTGCTTCTTGCTGAAGAATCTTCTCACTTTTGATGCATAGTTCTCTATAGGATATAGCAAGCTCATCAAAAGTGATTTCACTGTCTGTATCACTTGAATCTTCAGCAGATTCAAATCTCCCAGTGAGTGCATTCACATCTCTGTCAGAGTCACTTTCTTGTTCACTCTCTGTATCAGATCGACATACAGAAAGTCCTTTCCTCTGCTTCTTGAGATGAGTGGGACATTCAGCTATGATGTGTCCATAGCCTTCACACCCATGACATTGAATTCCTTTGCTGTGACTGGGCTTTACATCTGATCTTTTCTGGTTTTTACTGCCTTTCCTGATGTCGAAAGGGATGTTCTGGACATGTGGTTTCTGCCTCTTGTCCATTCTGTTCAGCACTTTGTTGAACTGCTTTCCAAGGAGCACAACTGCATTAGTCAGACCTTCATCAGTATCCAGGTCATACTCACCTTCTTCTCCTTCATCATTGGACATGAAAGCCAGATTTTTACTCTTCTTTTCAGCCCTATCCGAGAGTCCTAGCTCAAAGGTTTGAAGGGAACCAATGAGTTCATCTACTCTCATGTTGCAAATGTCTTGGGCCTCCTCTATTGCAGTGACTTTCATGTCAAATCTCTTAGGCAAGGATCTGAGGATCTTTCTCACCAGCTTTTCATCTGTCATCTTCTCTCCCAAGGCAGTGCAAGCATTGGCAATTTCAAGAATGTTCATGTGGAAGTCATGAATACATTCTTCCTCCTTCATCTTCAGATTTTCGAATTTTGTAGCCAACAGTTGCAATCTGGACATCTTCACTTTGGAGGTTCCTTCATGAGTGGTTTTCAGGATCTCCCATGCATCTTTGGCCACTGTGCAAGTGTTGATCAGTCTGAAGATATTCTTGTCAACTCCATTGAATAGAGCATTCAAAGCTTTGGAGTTTCCAAGTGCCAATTCGTCTTCTTCTTTAGTCCAGTCTTCTTCTGGCTTCAATTTTTCAGTGGGCTTTCCTTCTGTGTCCAGCATCTTGGGATGTTCCCAGCCTTTGATGACAGCTTTCCAGGTTCTGCTATCCAGTGATTTGAGGAAGGCCACCATTCTTGCTTTCCAGTATTCATAGTTGCTTCCATCAAGAACTGGTGGTCTGTTCACTGGTCCGCCTTCTTTCTCCATGTTCATCAGAATTTATCTCCCTAGATCTCACTCTGTGATTTCGAGTGTTGGCTCTGATACCAATTGAAATTCTGATACCAGGGGACAGATGTCGTACAGGATGTCACGACATCACGCTTCAGAACATGCAGATTATATGTGTCCGTATGAACAAATTAAATAAGTAAATAACACAAGAGAATTGTTTACCCAGTTCGGTGCAACCTCACCTACATCTGGGGGCTACCAAGCCAGGGAGGAAATCCACTCTCAATAGTGTTAGTTCAAGGTCTAACAGCCCCTGTTTACAACCTTCTCACCTAACCACTACCCGTGCGATCTCTACCTAAGACCCACTCTTAGATATGAGAACCTCTGCTCACTCCCTCTCACTCACACTCTCGTGTTTACAATTAAGTCAAAGACACACCAGAGATCAACTCTGAACAAAAGAGATCAACTCTACACACTAGAGATCAACTCTAGACACAAGAGATCAACTCTACACACATAGGTCCAACACTTGATGCTAGGGTACCATCAAGGTGGCTCACAAAAGACTCAAGTCCCAAAAACTCACAAAATAACTCTTCAATCCCGGACTTGGTACAGAACTCGTGCAGCCTCCATGATTATATAGCAATTTGCGTTTCTGGGCTGCAACGGCTTGTGCTGGAGGAGATCTATCTTCTTCTGAAAAAATCTGCAGTTAAAGAACTAAAAGATAACTTTTGATCTTTTAGTTTGAATCTTTAATCTTTAATCTTTAATCCCTGAACGAACTCTTCTACTTTGAAATTCGAACTTTAATGATCTTTTAATTCGTTCCTAAAGATAGATCTTCTAATCTCTTGCTAACTGCACAATAATCTGTTAAAGATATAACAGATTTATATGTCCAGTATTTTCGGGCCGGATGTCAGGACATCGTGTCCGACATCGTGGATCCTGCAGCTTCACTTCTGCACTTGACTTTTATCTTGCATTGTACAGCAACTCCAGTATTCTCGGGCAGGATGTCAGGACATTGTATCCGACATCGTGGATCCTGCGGCTTCACTTCTGCACTTGACTTTTATCTTGCATTGTACAGCAATCTCCAGTATTCTCGGGCAGGATGTCAGGACATTGTATCCGACATCGTGGATCCTGCAACTTCAATTCTTCATTTGCCATTTTATCTTGCCTTGTACATTGTGCAGCCCGATCTTATTCCTTGACATAACGTTGGACATCATGTGCAGCAACTCCAGCTTTCCTTCATTGTCTAAGTGCTTATGTTTTAACAAAATCTTAGCCAATCTTTTAAAGCTCAGTAGAGCTAAGCACTAACAAACTTTATTTGCAAAAGAGTTTACCGACCGTATTTTATTTTATTATTTTCACGTGACGACCTAAAGTAATGGCTGGCATACTCTTCCTTTTGAAACAGCAAAATAGTTTAGAGATTACGAGTGGTAAGAAAGAAATGACTCCGAATAGAGTTGTGAACTGGCCATTCAGGACTCTATAGTGAGGATTTTCCTTCTGCACCTAATTATTGTGAAAAGAGAAAGAAATGAAAAAGAAAAAGAAGAAATTTTTTTTTACCATGGTTTGTTATTTAAATCATTACTATTAAACCAGTCATTATTTTGGGGACGCTACAGACTTAAGCCTAAAACTAGATAACAATCATTGTTTTCTTAGCAAAGATGATGATCCATGGTTATGGCATAAAATAATTGCTCACATAAACATGGATCACTTAAACAAATTAATTTCAAAAGATTTAGTAGTTGGATTGCCTAAATTGAAATTTGAAAAAGATAAACTATGTGATGCATGTCAAAAGGGTAAACAAACTAGAGTCTCATTCAAACCTAAAAATATTGTTTCAACCACTCAACCCTTACAATTATTGCATATGGATTTATTTGGTCCATCTAGAACCATGAGTTTTGGAGGAAATTACTATGCTCTTGTTATAGTTGATGATTTCTCTAGATATACTTGGACATTATTCATTACTCATAAAAGTGATGCATTCCAAGCATTTAGAAAACTTGCTAAAGTTATACAAAGCAAGAAAAATCTTAAGATTGCATCCATTAGAAGTGATCATGGGGGTGAATTTGAAAACAAAGATTTTGAATTATTTTGTGAAGAACATGGTATTGAACACAATTTTTCTGCACCTAGAACCCCTCAACAAAATGGAGTTGTTGAGAGGAAAAATAGGTCATTGGAAGAAATTGCTAGAACTTTATTAAATGATACTTTTCTTCCAAAATATTTTTGAGCTGAAACTGTCAATACTGCATGTTACATCATGAATAGGGCCTTAATAAGACCCATTTTAAAGAAAACCCCATATGATTTATATAATGGTAGAAAACCCAACATTTCACATCTACATGTTTTTGGTTGCAAATGTTTTGTACTTAATAATGGTAAAGATAATCTAGGAAAATTTGATGCAAAATCTGATGAAGGCATCTTTCTTGGATATTCATTGCAAAGCAAAGCATATAGAATATATAACAAAAGAACTATGAATATTGAGGAATCCATTCATGTTACTTTTGATGAATCTAATGGTATCTTGTCAAGAAAGAATATGCTAGGTGATATTGCAGAACCTTTAGAACAAATTCATATTCATGGACAAGATTCTAAAGGAAAAGGGAAAGGAAGCAATGAAGATCCTCCAGAAGAAGCCAAATCAAATAATGAACTTCCAAAAGAATGGAAAGCCTCAAAAGATCATCCTCTCGACAGCATTATTCGTGATATCTCAAAAAGGGTAACAACTAGACACTATCTTAAAGGATTATGCAATAATATGGCTTTTGTATCTATGATTGAACCTAAAAATATAAAAGAAGCCATAATAGATGATAATTGGATAATTTTCAAGCAAGAAGAACTGAATCAATTTGAAAGAAACAATGTGTGGGAACTTGTAGAGAAACCTAAAAATTATCCCATCATAGGAACAAAATGGGTATTTAGAAATAAGTTAGATGAACATGGAATAATCATTAGAAATAAGGCTAGATTAGTTGCAAAAGGATATAATCAAGAAGAAGGTATAGATTATGAAGAAACATATGCTCCAGTTGCTAGATTAGAAGCCATTAGAATGCTCTTAGCATATGCATCCATAATGAATTTTAAGCTTTATCAAATGGATGTTAAAAGTGCTTTTCTAAATGGCTTAATTCAAGAAGAAGTATATGTTGAACAACCACCAGGTTTTGAAATATTGGATAAGCCAAATCATGTCTATAAATTGAAAAAGGCTTTATATGGCTTGAAACAAGCCCCTAAGGCTTGGTACGAGCGTCTAAGTAAGTTCCTTATAGAAAAGGACTTTTCTATAGGAAAAGTGGATACTACTCTTTTTATAAAGAGAAAATCACATGATATTTTATTAGTTCAAATTTATGTTGATGACATTATTTTTGGATCCACTAATTAATTATTGTGCAAGGAATTCTCCCATGACATGCAAAGTGAGTTTGAAATGTCAATGATGGGAGAACTTAACTTCTTTCTTGGATTGCAAATTAAAACAAACTAAGGATGGTATCTTTGTCAATCAATCCAAGTATTGCAAAGAGTTAATCCACAAATTCGACATGGAAAATGCTAAGCACATGGCTACACCAATGAGCACTGCTTGCTATTTAGATAAAGATGAATCCGGTCAGTCAATAGATGTTAAGAAATATCGAGGTATGATCGGATCACTTCTTTATTTATCTGCTAGCAGACCTGATATAATGTTTAGTGTGTGTATGTGTGCTAGATTTCAATCAAATCCTAAACAGTCACATCTTAGTGCTGTTAAAAGAATCATAAGATATTTAGTAGGCACTATGAACATAGGTTTATGGTATCCTAGAAATTCCACATGCACTTCTCCCTTACCCTCAATTGATAACTTTGTTTCTGCGTCATTTTCAAATTCCGCTTGATGATGAACCATTTGTTCAAGTCAAGCGTTCCTTTGCAATTGGTGCTGGTGCAGTGACTTCCTTTGGATACCGTAAGGATCGGAATGGTCAATGGCTGAAGAAAGACGCACTCCCTCCTCAAGATGAGCGTACTCCTTCTCCTCCTCCTCAGCGAGATGATTCAGCCCTCATGACTGAAGTTCTTTCCGAGTTACGGGGTCTTCATTCTTATGTTGGTGAACGTTTCGACTCACTGGATACTCGTTTTGCCAGAATGGATATTCGCCTCACACAGCTTGAAGATGTGGGTTACATTCGTCAGAGTTTCGATCTTCCACCACCACCTCCACCTTCTTAGAATTTAGTTTATAATTCTATGTTTCTTATAAGCCGTGTATTTTGGCTATGCTATTTAGATTATTATTTTCAGTACTTTCTTTATCTTTTAGTATTTAGATTTTAGACTTTTATGCTTTGATACTATGTGTTTTTGAATTTTGCACTGATTGGATTCCATTTTGGTTATGTCTTAGTTATGATTTTGGTTGGTTATGACTTATAATTTATAATTGATCTTTATCCACTTCATTATTATATCTATTTTGATTCCTACATACTTTGGCTTTTTGATGTTGCCAAAGGGGGAGAAAAATGGGGTGTAGAGAAGCTTAGAAAAAGCTTAGAAATCAAGTGATCATCAATTCCAAAACATAGGGGGAGTGAATGCCAATTTTATACATATACATTGCTTGCTTGTATCTTGATTTCAGGACTTATATTGTCATCATCAAAAAGGGGGAGATTGTAGAAGCAAATGACTTTGATGTTTTCTTTGATGTTTTGATGATGATCATGATGATTTGATGCAAATGATGCAAATGCGCTTTTCAAGTTTAAATTCAAGACAATGATTCAAGAATACAAGCCACAACATCAAGATGATCACTAGTAATTTTAGGAAGGGAATTCCTAATTGATATAGCAAAAGGTTTGGCCAAGTAATTTAAGTTAAAAAGTGTTTTTCAAGAGATTTACTCTTAGGTAATCGATTACCAGTGGCCAAAAATGATTTACAACAGCTACTAAATATTTGAATTCAAATTTTAGACTGTGTAATCGATTACACCATATTGGTAATCGATTACCAACAGTTAATAAACGGTTTAATTCAAATTTTAAAAGTTGTAATCGATTACACAAATTCTGTAATCGATTACCAGAGAAGATTTTCATAAAGTTATTTCTAAGAGTCACATCTTCTCAAATGATTTTTACATGACCACCAAAGGTCTATATATATGTGACTTGAAACACGAATTTGCTCAGAGTTTTTTAGAACAACAAGTGTTATTCTCTCAAAGAGCAAAAACATTTTATCCTCTTAAGAATTCCTTGGCTAATTCACTTGCAATTCAATAAGGAATCATTTGAGTGCTCAGATTGTAAAATCTATCTCTTTCAAGAGAGATTTATTCTTCTCTTCTTTCTAAATTCTCTAAGGGATTAAGAGACTGAGGGTCTCTTGTTGCAAAAGAATTATGAACACAAAGGAAGGATTGTCCTTGTGTGTTCAGAACTTGTAAAAGGATTTTACAAGATAGTGGAACTCTCAAGCGGGTTGCTTGGGGACTGGACGTAGGCACAAGGGTGTGGCCGAACCAGTATAAATCCAAGTTTGCACTTTCTCTTCCCTTAAACTCTTTTATTTATTATTGCTTTATATTTATATTCAGATTGTTCTATTTGAATCATTATTTAAGAGTTCATTTTTAAGGGAATTTGTAACTTGAATAGAAAGTGAAATAGAATTTTAATTGGGGAAATAGTTTGCAATATCTTAATTCAACCCCTCTTCTTAAGATATCTGAGGCCACTTGTCTAACAATGACTGCCCCGAATTAGGGTTATTCTGAACAGATGAAAAATTGTTCTGAGAGTGAGGTCCATAGTTATGAGAGGTTTGGATCATGAAGAACAAGGGATGAACTAGGTTGATAGTTTGCTTCAAACCGATAATGGCTCACATAGGCATTGTGACCATACTTATACCAGAGCTGACATTGGAAGTTCACAAAGCGGCTGCCTCCACGACCTCGACCACTGCTTCCACTAGCACCGGTTTAAAACCCCATTTTTCGTAAAATAAATTAAAAAAAATTATTTAAAAATAGAGTTTTAGGAAAATAATGAAGTTTTGTAATTAATTAAATAAGAAATAATTTTATCAATTAAAATAATGATTTTAAGGTGTCGCAACCTACCCTTCGGCGGGAGGGCGACGCGAGACTCGCGGGATGCGTGTTCCACGAAAGGAATACGCGCGGAGTCGCCACCAACGTTTATTTGAGGAAAACGTCGGAAAAACCGGAAAAGACGCGATCTACGAACTTTTTAGTGAAAGGTTCGGGAGTTGTATTTACGCACGGGGAAGGTATTAGCACCCCACACGTCCGTCCCAAGGGACGGCAGCCTTTTAATCGAATGTGCAAACATGACTTTGATTTTTATGTTCCCTTTTATGTTCTTATATCCTTTATACCCTTTTTATATATTTTTCTTTTTGTGGTCGACAAGGGTATTTCCCTTTGCTCCTACGTATTCCTCAATTTGGGATGAGAAAATCAGACCTACGTAGTTCTTTCTTATCAAGTGATTCCTTTTTTTATTTTTAAGAGGTGATCATTTTAAGGCGTTGGACCTTAAAAATGATCCATTTTACTTAGTGAGAAAATGAAATGACGAACTTCAAAAACCTATTTTTGTGGACGAGCTTGACTAGGCGAATTGATTTTAGCCTTTAGTCTCACTTTAGTTATTAATCAATTCGATTAAGAATGAGAAATCCCAAAGAGAAAACGTCCGATTGATTTTCCGCTTTATTTCACTAAAAAGATATTTTTTGATTATTATATTATTTTTTACCTCTTTTTGATTTCCGACGTGGTTACGGCATGACCGAACGGTCGGAATTTATTTTAACCGAAGTTAATGGATAATACAATTCAAACGTTCGGTGGAAATTTATTTTATTTTTAAGTTAAGCGAAAAACGACTTAAGTAAAATGGCTTAAGCACGTCAACAGGGGGTATAAAAAGTAAACAAAACGAGAATAGAAATGCACGAAACACAATGTGGACCTCTATGGGTGCATAGAATGAATCGAAAAGCTTGGTTCGAGGTACTTACCCGTTGAAGATCGAAGAACGATGAAGAACGAATGAAGAACGTCGAAGAACGGTCGAAACCTTTGCGAGATTCCTCACGGAAAACGTTACGGAAACGTTTCGGAAGCGCCTCGGCTTAGATTTTTTTCACGGAAACAATTTTTCCAAGCAAATTCGAAAGAGAGAGAAGTGCCTAAGGGGCTGGACCCCCTCTTTCTTCATTTCCTCCCCTATTTATAGCAAAATAGGGGAGGTGGTTGCCGCCCAGCTCGCCCAGGCGAGCTCAGCTCGCCCAGGCGAGCAGGGTTGCTTCCTCCAGAAGCAACCGCCTTCTGGAGGAATCTTCTGGAGGGCCCAAGTGGGCCTGGGTGCTATTTGCACCCCCATTTTTACTAAATACACCCCCTCTGCTGTTTTTTTTTGGTGATTCTTTTTTCGTAAAGTTACGGAAACTTACGAATTTCGTAACGATACTTGTTTTCTTTCCGTAATGTTACGGAACCTTGCGGATTACATAATCATCCCCTTTTTGACTTACGGAATGTTACGGAACCTCACTTAATTATGCAACGATGCTTCCTTTTGATTTCCGGTGTGTCACGGAAACTTACGGATTGTGCATCAATATTTTTTTGGTTTTTCGGCATGTCCTGGAATTTCATAAATTGCCTAATGATGGGTACCAAGCACCTCACAAGGACCAAAGAATGGTCACATGTCATCGAGCAAAGGTTCCCGGACGAAATTAGGGTATGACAGTTGCCCCTCTTTACTTGTCTTTTATTGGAGATAAAAGAAAAGTAAAGATAAGACACTAATTTCGTCCCTCTCGTTTTGACGAGAGTCGCGGGTGACCATAAAATCTCCACATGCAAATGACTTGTTGTTCCCAGAATTTCACAAATTGCCTAATGATGGGTACCAAGCACCTCACAAGGACCAAAGAATGGTCACATGTCATCAAGCAAAGGTCCCCGAAAATCAGTGTATGACACTAATTTCGCTCCTCTCGGTTGACGAGAATCGCGGGCGACCATGAAATTTCCGCATGTAAATGACTTTGTTGTTCCCGGAGGAACAAAAGGTGCAGAAGACTGTGTCAGCCACTGCATGCCATCAAGCGTTCTGTCTTACAGATAGCAAAAGAATGGGTGCGAATAACCATAAGGTATCTCCGCGTATCATGGGTGCAGAATGACCAAACTTGGTCTCTGCTTGCCATCGAACACGACTGTGTCTGAATGGCAAAGGGGGGGCGGATAACCGTAAGGTATCTTCGCGTATCATGTGTGCAGAATGACCAAACTTGGTCTCTGCTTGCCATCGAACACGACTGTGTCTGAATGGCAAAGGGGGGGCGGATAACCGTAAGGTATCTCCACGTATCATGTGTGCAGAATGACCAAACTTGGTCTCTGCTTGCCATCGAACACGACTGTGTCTGAATGGCAAAGGGGGGGCGGATAACCGTAAGGTATCTCCACGTATCATGTGTGCAGAATGACCAAACTTGGTCTCTGCTTGCCATCGAACACGACTGTGTCTGAATGGCAAAGGGGGGGCGGATAACCGTAAGGTATCTCCGCGTATCATGTGTGCAGAATGACCAAACTTGGTCTCTGCTTGCCATCGAACACGACTGTGTCTGAATGGCAAAGGGGGGGCGGATAACCGTAAGGTATCTCCGCGTATCATGTGTGCAGAATGACCAAACTTGGTCTCTGCTTGCCATCGAACACGACTGTGTCTGAATGGCAAAGGGGGGGCGGATAACCGTAAGGTATCTCCACGTATCATGTGTGCAGAATGACCAAACTTGGTCTCTGCTTGCCATCGAACACGACTGTGTCTGAATGGCAAAGGGGGGGCGGATAACCGTAAGGTATCTCCGCGTATCATGTGTGCAGAATGACCAAACTTGGTCTCTGCTTGCCATCGAACACGACTGTGTCTGAATGGCAAAGGGGGGGCGGATAACCGTAAGGTATCTCCGCGTATCATGTGTGCAGAATGACCAAACTTGGTCTCTGCTTGCCATCGAACACGACTGTGTCTGAATGGCAAAGGGGGGCGGATAACCGTAAGGTATCTCCGCGTATCACCAGCTCTTGAGTTATGGCAACAAAAGGCGGTGTGGTCGACAAAAGCGAGGCTCTTGCTCCTACGTATCCTCCAATGAGGAACTCAGACCTACGTAGTTCTGGATAACTTGTGAGACTTGAAAAAGTCTCGTTGTTTTCTCCACTAAAATGCAAACATGCTTTAGCAAAGAGACAAATATTCCAACTGATTTAGAGCAGCATATGCTTTTTTGAGTGACAAACAATGCGCCTACCAGGGAAGGAGAGTCTGCTGATGGGATCCCCCATAACCATAAATGAGATCTTGGATGTTAGCATTTCGTTTCTAAATGACCATTTAGAGGAAACACCGGGTTCGACAAAATAGAAGAAAATCACTCAAAGTGTATCAATCTTGCACAGGTAAGTGTTTCATCCTAATTCCGAACCATAGATATGTCATGACTTGACTTTGCAAATTATTTCCTATCAAATCAAAAAATACACGCGTGATCATGGATCAATAGGGCTTCCCTTGGGAATGGGTTCTTTTGGTGGTTTCTTCTTTCGGCTTTTGTGTGTTTTTGGCTTTTGATTTTTCTGGCTTTTCCTTTTTCTGTTGTTTTTTTTTGTTTTTTGTTTTTTTTTTGTTTAGTGCGGGGCGAGAAAAAAGGTCGCTAGCGCACGGGATTTTGGTTGGTAATCAAAGGGAGAAGACCATTTTAGGTCGTGGTTTCCTTTCCTTCTTTTTTGTTCATTTGGTGACAATTCTGTATTGTTCAGATATTGTCTGGTCAAAAGACCTTTCTGCACATTTCTTCTAGTTTCTTTGATCAAGAACTTTCTTTCCTTCCTTTTTTACTTTCTCCCATTCTTTGGTTGGGAATTTCCTTTCTTTTCTTTTTGCTTTCCCCCACTCTTTGATTGGGAATTTCCTTTCTTTCCTTTTTTTGCTTCCGAGGGTAAGGATTATAGTGAGTCATGATTTTGGATCAAGGTTTGTAGAATGGCTAGACATGATACATGTCAGGGTTTGGTTTGGTTCAAGGATAAAAGGGATGCCCCACATTATTTCCATGACACAAATGCAAAAATGATGATTTGGAAACTTCATGCGAAACTGGTCATGCATGCACCTATGCGGACACTCAAGTGTCAAACTTTTATGGTCATGTGATGCTAGGGCTCAGGATTCATTTCCTCTATTTTAATCAACCCAATGTTTCCAAAATATGTTCTTTTATCAACTTGTGCATTCATCCGAGTCCATTTCGGGCGTCCGGGGAAATTTCACAGCATTCACCCTTCAGGTGTAGACACATTTTCCAAGAATTGGTTATGATCAATGAACTTTTTTCAAAGAAAAGTTGGAAATCGTCTCTTTTCAAAAGCATGTTGGTTTTTTAGCTAGACAACTTATTTTCTCTTTTTCCACCTTTTTCCTTACTTGCCTTCTCCCTTTTTTTTTCTTATCACTTTCTTTTCTTTTCTATTTCATTTTCTTTCCTTTTCTATTTCATTTTCTTTCCTTTTCTATTTCATTTTCTTTCCTTTTCTATTTTTACTTTTATCATGATTTTTTTTTGTTTATTTTACATATATACTTTGGACGATGTTCCTAAACGAAGAACTCTACACGGTTCCAGAATTTCAAACATCATCGATAGTAATGATATATAAATACTAACGCACCAATCTAAACAAAAATGTATGCACTGTACAAAATGACAATCGAAACAACAAAAACAAACGTTAGTCTCTCAAGTCAAAACAATAACATAGAATAAAAATAAATAAAAAAATGACAAAAGAAATATGAAAGAAAACATGAATCTGGGGATCTCCCAGTCACGTGTCTCCACTCCCTCCCAAGAAGTCAAGCAAATCAGCCATCTCCTCATCCTCGTGGGCTTCTTCTCCATCGCCGGGAGCTTCTGGGGGTGCCTCTCCTGCTTGGGCCTCGGGCCAATCTCCGGGCCATGCAACTTCTGCCCTGAACTGGTCTGGAGTAGGGCATGAAAAAGGAGCGAAGCCCTGGCTCTGCATGCTAAGGCTCATCTGGTACAGACAATCATGGGTCCGTACATGTGCTCGGTGGTTGGCCGCCTGCTGGCGAACCAAATGCCGTAAATACTGCTCTATGTCAAATGCCCCAGCCTGGCCAGCCTGATGAGGTGGTGGTGGCACGCCTGCGGCCTGTGGAGCATCACCCTGAGCCTGTCTCTGGGTACAGTACTTCTCAATAAAAGCCCGGGTGATGGGCGGCCGAATCACCTTGGTAGGTGCAACGGGGACTCCGAACGACTGGCAGAGTCCTGTGATTAGTGCGGGGAATCCCAGAGCCCTGTTGGACTTATCTGGGTCCAAAGGGTGCCTAGTGGGCGCCATACCTGCAAAAATATAGATGGCATCAGCGATCAACTGAGCCACATGGATGCTCATCCGTGTCAGGATGGCGTACACCAGCTGGCACTTAGGCATGGGGAGGTCGGAATTATGATCGGTGGGCAGGATGTTGCTGAGGAGCAACGTCATCCATATCTGGGTCAGGGTGGTCATGTTGGTGCGCATGACTCGCACTCGCCTCCCTGCAGCGGTCCGGGCAAAATCCTGCCCCGGTATACATAGCAGCTGGGCGATGGCCTCCTCATCGAACCCATCAGACCGGTTCCTCCTCTGGCCATACTCGCATTCCTGGCCCTCTTCCAACACCATCGGATATCCCAGGAGCTGGCTGATAGCGTCGGCATCGAACGGGATCCATTGACCCCTAACCCAGGACCTCATGTCACGCACGCCCTCCTCTGTTGGCCAAGCATTGGCATAAAACTCAAGGACTATTTCTGGATCAAACTTGGCCATAGGAGTAACCAGTGGTGCCCACCGCCGGCGCCCTATTTCCTCCTGAAAATCAGTATACTCGTCGTCCCTGAGCTGGACGCGTCGCTCCCGGAGAAACGACCATCCTTTGATGGCTTCGAAGCGCTGCTGGTGTACAACACTCCTAAAGCGGCGGCTGTCGTACTCCGGGGCGGAACCAGTTCCTTCGGCCGCCTTGTCCTTCCTGGACCTCTTTGAGGCAAGCTTCCTCGGGGCCATTCCTGCGAAGGCAAACATTTGGAAAGTTAGTTTTCAAGAAATATAACAATCATTACAAACAAGGACCAAACAATACTTCTCATGGCACGAGTGTCAACATGCACTTTAAAAAATAATCATATTGGGGTCGTGCTATTTTATGACACATACGTATTTGCACACATAAAAAATTTTGTGTGAAGCATTTTACGACACCTATCCATGTACATATTTTTTTGACAAACCTTTTCATGCTACATCCTATATATATATACACACATTTTTTTGGAAGGTTTCTTTTATTACCTACTCACAAATACACATATTTTGAAAAACACTTTTACGCTACCCATCCAACACTTTGTAAGGCACTTCATGCTATATATATTCATATTATGCAAGGCATTTTCATACTATATATATTCACATATATACATACCATTGAAAGGTATTTTCCATGCTACCTAGGTGCAAGGTATTCCTCATGGGGCAGCCAAATTTAAATTCTAATAACAACCTCTCAAACATGTCCTAATACTCATGCCTTTTTACATTCAAAACCAAAACTTAGATTCCTAGGCGTAAGTCATGCTTCCTTGTATTGAAATTAAAAGCTTGGGTTTCTAGGCCTAGAATTGCATTCGGGCACTCATTTTAAATCCTTCATGCTGTCCCTATACATATAAAACAGTCCCACAACCCAAAGCTCACAAAACCATGCTCATATGTCGTTGAGGCATTTCACCGAGCACTTGGTGGGCGCATGTTTAGGCATGAATATCAAGAGAATGGGGACAATGTGGCATGCGCCATTACTTCAGAATACACCCTAGGCCAAGGCCATCCCTTACAACCCCTCAATTCAACAAAAACAAGCAACAATTTGAGGATAAATCCCTCACGTTTCTTAGCAAACACATGCAATTTAGAGCACCAAAATACATCAATGGAAAGCTAGAAAGCCCAAGAATGAGGTACTTACTTGTTGGAGACGAATAATAGAGCAAAACGGAATCAAAAACGCAAAAAAAGGTGACCTAAGGGCTGCAAAATCCGTGAGTCCCGTGAGCTTTCTTTTTTGAACGAGGGGGGGAAGTTTTTGAATGAAAAAACGTCCCCCCCCTTCGTCATTTTTTTTTTTTTTTTTTTTTTGAGGGGAACATTGACCATGTCCCCTCCCTTCTCATGGATTAGCATTTTGCCTAACTTGAACTTACTTAGGTTAGAATCAGGCGTTGATTACTTATCTTATTATTACTCTTTTCCTTTTTAAAACAAACAAATAGTAAAAGAGAGCTACAAAATAGAAAGGATACGGGGCTGCCTTGCAGCGACATTCCCTGCTTGTTTCGCACAGAGAAGAGCAACGATCGGTCGGTCGTGACCCCATCCCCGCTTGCGTTCATCCTTAAGTACCTGCAAGTAATAAACAACCAGGTATGGCCAATCTTGGCCGCATCATTACCCTACCTTGACTGGTTTCTGCCATTCATGTTTTATCTTCACTCCAGAAGGTAGCCCAAGGTGATTCTGCCCCTGTTTTACCACAACAATATACATGCGTATGCGTATGCGTATGCACGAATGTTTTCAAACGCAGAAAATTTAGGGAAAGTTGGTTCAGGTTCAATTCTAATTAAGCGCTTGGGGGATCCCATGAACTGAGCGGAAGGGCTCAGGCGATCACAAATTAACGCAAGGTGTGAAACTAACGCGAGGACTAAAAGCCTCAAATCCATGTTCATTTCTTTGAAAGATCGTAACAAGAGATACAACGGACCGGAAATCCCCGGGGGGAAATCTAGAAAACGCATAAAGATAGAGAACATGCAGCGACATCCTTAATTGCCCCAGCTTCTAAGCATAATATTGTTTGACGACATCAGAGTTCACGGGTGAAGGTAGCTCTTCGCCATCCATGTTGGTAAGCACCAAAGCTCCTCCGGAAAAAGCCCTCTTCACGACAAAAGGCCCTTCGTAGTTCGGGGCCCATTTCCCTCGATGGTCCTTGACAGCATGGGACATTTTCTTTAGCACGAGGTCTCCCTCATGGAACTTGCGTAAGCGTACTTTCTTGTCGAATGCACTCTTCATTCTTTGCTGGTATAAGCGCCCATGACTCATGGCCGTTAAGCGCTTACCCTCAATGAGGTTGAGCTGATCGTAGCGTGTTTGAGCCCACTCTGATTCCTTTAACCCGGATTCTGCCAAAATCCTTAATGACGGGACTTCTACCTCAAACGGTAACACCGCCTCCATCCCATATACCAATGAGAATGGCGTTGCCCCAGTTGACGTTCGCACTGAAGTCCGGTAACCGTGTAACGCGAATGGGAGCATCTCGTGCCAATCCTTGTATGACACGGTCATCTTTTGGATAATCTTTTTGATATTCTTATTGGCTGCTTCCACGGCTCCATTCATCTTTGGCCGGTAGGGTGTGGAATTGTGATGCTGGATTTTGAACTCCTCGCACATTTCCCCCATCATCTTGTTATTCAGGTTGGTGCCGTTGTCCGTGATAATCTTCCTTGGCAAACCATATCGGCAGATAATCTCCTTCTTAATGAACCTGACCACCACATTCCTCGTGACATTGGTATATGAAGCCGCCTCGACCCATTTGGTGAAATAATCTATCGCTACGAGGATGAAGCGATGACCATTCGAGGCCTTGGGCTCAATGGCCCCGATGACATCTATTCCCCACATGGAGAAAGGCCAAGGGGCGGACATGACATTCAGAGGATGTGGTGGGGCATTGACATTATCTGCGAATGCTTGACATTTGTGGCACTTCCTTACATGGATACAACAATCACCTTCCATGGTAAGCCAGTAATAACCTGCTCTTAAGATCTTCCTGGCCATAGCATGCCCGTTGGCGTGTGTTCCAAACGAGCCCTCATGGACTTCTTCGATCATGTGATTTGCCTCCTTGGCATCCACACATCGCAGGAGTGTCATGTCGTGATTTCTCTTATACAGTGTGCCTCCGCTCATGAAGAAACTGGCTGCCAACCTCCTCAATGTCCTTTTATCGTTGTCGGCAATCTCTGGCGGGTATTCTTTGCTTTCGACATACCGCTTGATGTCGTAATACCAGGGCTTTCCGTCCCGTTCCTCTTCCACCTGGCAACAATGTGCGGGTTTGCCACGACACTGAAATTCAATGTAGGGTAGGTCCCCGTGCGGTGTTAGCTGGAACATAGATGCCAATGTAGCAAGTGCATCCGCCATTTGATTTTCCTCGCGGGGAACATGATGGAAGGAGATCTCCTCGAAAGTCTCAGCCAACTCCTTGATGTAGGCTTTGTAGGGTATCAGCTTGGGATCTCTAGTTTCCCATTCTCCTCTCAGCTGATGGATTACCAACGCTGAGTCGCCGTACACCTTGAGTAGTTTGACATCGGAGTCAATTGCTGCCTGGACGGCTAGGGCACATGCTTCATATTCGGCCATGTTGTTGGTGCAGTCGAATCCTAGCCTGGCTGTGAAAGGTACACATTGATTGTCCGGAGAGATCAACACTGCCCCAACGCCATGACCTAGAATGTTTGACGCTCCGTCAAACCATACAGTCCATTTGTCCCGATCTTCGTCCAACTTTTCCTCGAACAAGGCCATGATGTCCTCATCCGGGAATTCCGGATGCATGGGCTGGTAGTCGTTAAGAGGTTGTTGAGCCAAATAATCTGCCAAAGCGCTTCCTTTTATCGCCTTTTGGGTGACGTAGACTATATCAAACTCAGATAGCAAGACTTGCCACCGGGCGATTCGTCCTGTGAGAGCTGGCTTTTCAAAGATGTACTTAACCGGGTCCATTTTGGATATCAACCAGGTAGTATGGCTCAGCATGTACTGCCTTAGGCGATGGGACGCCCATACTAAAGCACAACACGTTCTTTCGAGCAAGGAGTAATTCATCTCACAGGTCGTGAACTTCTTACTTAGGTAGTAAACAGCGCGCTCTTTCTTCCCGGATTCGTCATGCTGCCCCAGCATACACCCCATTGACTCGTCCAAGATTGTCATGTACAAAATGAGAGGCCTTCCAGGTACTGGTGGCATAAGCACAGGAGGATTCATTAGGCACTTTTTGATCCTTCCAAAAGCCTCTTGGCAATCCTCATTCCACCGATCAGTTTGGTTTTTGCGCAAGAGTTTAAACAACGGCTCACAAATGGCTGTGAGCTGCGATATGAATCTGGCAATATAATTCAAGCGCCCCAGGAAACCTCGGACTTGCCTCTCTGTACGGGGTTCCGGCATCTCAAGGATAGCCTTCACTTTTTCGGGGTCTACCTCTATCCCTTTCTGGCTTACAACGAAACCAAGCAATTTCCCTGATTTGACCCCAAAGGTGCACTTAGCGGGGTTCAACCTTAATTGATATTTCTTAAGCCTTTCGAATAACTTCCGCAGGTTGACAAGGTGTTCTTCCTCAGATTTAGATTTAGCAATTATGTCGTCCACGTAGACCTCGATCTCTTGATGCATCATATCATGGAAGAAAGCTACCATGGCCCGCTGATAAGTTGCCCCGGCATTCTTGAGTCCAAAGGACATCACCTTGTAACAGAACGTTCCCCACAGGGTGACGAAAGTAGTCTTTTCCATATCCTCGGGTGCCATCTTTATCTGATTGTAACCAGAGAAACCATCCATGAAGGAAAATAAAGCGAAATTGGCCGTGTTATCTACGAGGATATCGATGTGTGGTAACGGAAAATTGTCCTTGGGACTGGCCCGATTCAGGTCCCGGTAATCTACACACATTCGTACTTTCCCACCCTTTTTAGGAACTGGTATGATGTTGGCAACCCATTCTGGATACCGAGCGACGGCCAAAAATCCAGTGTCAAACTGCTTCTTCACTTCTTCTTTTATCTTCAAGGACGTTTCGGGTTTCATCCTCCTCAATTTCTGTTTTACTGGGGAACACCCGGGATTCAGAGGCAATCGGTGCTGCACAATGTCAGAACTCAAACCGGGCATATCTTGGTATGACCAAGCAAAGATGTCTTGGTAGTCTTTTAGCAGGGTTATTAATTCTTCACGGATAGGTGCGGTAATGCCTGCACCTATCTTTACTTCCCTCTTTCCACTGCCAATTCCCAAGTCTACTAGCTCTGTTTCTTCTTGATGAGGCCCCATTTCTTGGTCCTCATGGGCAACCATCCTTTCTAGTTCCGAAGGAAGTCCCACCTCCTCATCTCCTTCATCTTCCGTTTGGTTCATTTCTTGCTCGAAATTGATAGACGGGTCCCAGGTATTAGTACCTTCGGGGGACTCGTCATCGGATCTGCCGTTTCAGAAAAAGAAGTAAACATGCAAATGAATGAGAATGGGTAGAGACCAGGAACAGATGAAGAAAGATCCTTGTATTATAAATTCAAAGACGAAAGACACAAAGCCTTAACAAAATGAAAACTCTAAAGCCTAGGCCCAACTATAGAGCTTTTAAAACCGTAAAGGTTTACATTATGCTTGTTGCGTAAATGCCGGGGCGTTCCTCCACCCGCCAATTTCCTAGCTGGAAATCAGGAGGGCATGGTCGGACCAAATCCGAAGTACTTGGAACATCATCTTCACATATCGCGAACACTTGACCTTCGTCTTCCAGACCCGCACTTATAAAGCTTCTACTTATGTGGCAGGGCGGGCTTCCTTCACTTTCTTGTCTCCCACGCGAGCTCTGACCACTGTCCTTCCTTCCCGCGGTGCTTCTTTTCATGTCCGCCTGAGTGGGCTTATAGCCTAAACCATATTTCCCACGATTTCCTTGGGTTTTTATCAGGCTAGTTATGCCGCCATTGTCTTTGCCTAAACCCATCCCGGGTTCATAACCGTTCCCCAACATAACTCGGGCCATCATTACCGCCACATCGGACAGACAAGGTTGCCCAAAGAGGGAGTCCACGGAGGAAATGCTGACCACCTCAAAAGACTGGAAAGCGGTTTCTAACGATTCTTCTGCGGCTTCCACATAAGGCATGGAGGATGGGCAGCTTACCAAGATATCTTCCTCGCCTGATACGATGACCAAGTGCCCCTCCACTACGAATTTCAGCTTTTGGTGGAGTGTAGAAGGCACAACTCCCACTGAGTGGATCCACGGGCGCCCCAACAGGCAGCTGTAGGGGGGGTTAATGTCCATTATCTGGAAAGTGACTTGACAGGTGTGAGGGCCTATTTGTACTGGGAGATCGATCTCTCCCCTAACCTCTCGGCGAGTGCCGTCGAAGGCCCGAACCACCATTGAACTTGGTTTTAAATGGGAAGCATTGAATGGTAACTTGTCCAAAGTGCTCTTAGGCATCACGTTTAAACTGGAACCATTATCGATGAGTACCTTGGCCACGATATGGTCCATACACTTGACTGATACGTGTAAAGCCTTATTATGCCCTCTCCCCTCGGCGGGGATTTCTTCTTCGGCGAAGGCAAGATAGTTGTTGGCAGTGATATTGTTGACCAGCCCTCCGAAACCTTCTACCGAAATATCTTGGGCCACGTGAGCCTCGTTCAGCACTTTTACTAGCAGAGCCCGATGAGGCTCGGAGCTCATAAGTAACTCTAGCAGCGAGACCCTAGCCGGGGTTTTGTTGAGCTGTTCGATAACCTTGAATTCGCTCTGCTGAATTATCCGAAGGAACTCGCTGGCTTCCTCTAGCGACACCTCCTTTCTACCATCCCTTTTCTCTGGGGGCCCCTTTGCCGGCATATCTTTACTCGAAGCGTGGGGTGCTTCGCCATCTTGTTCCTCCACCACTTTTCCTTTTCCTTTGACGTCGGCGGGTTGGACTGGTAGGTCCGGAGGTGCGAACACACGACCACTACGGGTCACACCGCTCAGCCCCGTGATATTTGTTACTTTAGCTGACAGCGAGCTGACGTCAGTGACTTCTTCTTCCTTCTTCCCCGGAGGTGTATATCTCCACGGGACCGCGTGACTATTTTGATACGGGAAAGGAACAGGTTTGGCCATTAAGGGGTGCCCGGGCTTTTGCGAGGCTGCACTTTTAGTGAAGTATATCACCAAGGGTTTGGGCTTCGCAATACCGCTCCCCTCCGTAGATTGCATGCATATATGCGGCTCTTCTTTTCCTTTAATGCCGACTTCTAGTCGACCTTGGTCTATCATCCGTTGTAACAATTCCTCTACTTCCAAACACGTCTCCATGTCATGCATCTCGCCGGGATGTAGCAGACAGGAATCCTCCTTACACCCACTATGGGGAATTACACCTCCCTTCTGTAGGGCCTCAAAGATAAACCTCCTAGGGGTTGCCACATCTCTCAACGGTTTAGACCTGTGGGGCCTATCGGATTCAACTGCATTAACTGCCCCCCCTCCATGATTGGCGAGCGGGTTGGTCCTCACATTGGGCCGATCCTCTTGGAAAGTCAGCCATCCGGCATCCATTAGATGTTGGACCTTGTATTTAAGGGCCAAGCATTTTTCGATGGAATGCCCCGGGGCACCCCCATGGTACTTGCAAGTTGCATTAGGGTCATACCACCTCGGGAAAGGGGGTTCGAAGACCCTTCCGGGAGTTACCACGGCCAAATGATTGGCGATGAGGGATGGTAGAAGATCTTCGTACGTCATTGGGAGCGGGGTGAATTCCGGCAACGGCCTCGGAGAGAAGTTCCTTGTCGTGTTGGAATTACCGGTTGGTCGAGTCGCGTTCGGAGTTGGAACTTGGGGAGCTTCCCTCTGGGTGGGTGCCTTAGGCTGCACGGGTGTTGAGCTAGAGGCGTTCCCAGCATGAGCCGAGAAGCTTGGGTGATGTTGCGCGTACTGATGGGTACCATGAGGTGTTTGCTGGGGTTTGACCCATGCGGGTGTTGAAGAGACGGCATGGGCCTCTCCTTCCTTCCTTTTTGCCCCTGTTGCCCCGATTCTTTTGGCGTTCACGTTTGTGGAGGAAACGTAATCAAACTTTCCTCTCTTCAATCCCACCTCGATTCTTTCCCCGGCAAACACCAGATCCGCAAAGCTGGACGGCATGTAACCCACTAGCTTCTCATAGTAGAACACTGGCAGAGTGTCTACCATCATGGTGATCATCTCTCTCTCAACCATGGGAGGAGCTACTTGTGCCGCCAAATCCCTCCATCGCTGCGCATATTCTTTAAAGGTTTCACCCTCTTTCTTAAACATATTCTGCAGTTGAGTACGGTCAGGAGCCATATCAGAATTGTACTGATACTGCCTTAGGAAGGCGGTAATCAGATCCTTCCAAGTACGGATACGGGAAGCTTCCAAATTAGTGTACCACACTACCGCAGCTCCGGCCAAGCTATCCTGAAAGAAGTGTATCAACAGCTTTTCATCTTTAGAATGGGCGCCCATCTTACGGCAGTACATTTTGAGGTGGTTTTTGGGACAAGTCGTCCCTTTATACTTGTCGAAGTCCGGCACTTTGAACTTCGGGGGAATAACAACATCGGGTACTAAGCAAAGATCCGTCATGTCTGCAAACGGATAGTCCCCAAATCCTTCCACAGCCCTCAATCTTTCCTCAAGGAGATCGAGCTTCCTCCTTTCTTCAGTTGCCGGGGGCGGCCCTTCCATAGACAAAACTATTGGCGATGCTGCGATGTTGGGTTGGGACAACGTGCCTGGTGCCGGCCCTTCGGGGATCGGGGGATAAAACTCGACATCCCTCCGAGCATAATCTTGAGGGTCTTTATGGGCTTCGTCGGGCTGCTGAGGAGGCTCTTTTTCATGGACGGGAGAAGCAATGTGGCCCGCATCTTCTTGCAAGATGGGTGGTGAATAGTTGGGCGGCAATCCATAAGGGTAAGCCGCTCGGTTGTATCCCAGGTGAGGGCTGCCATCGTGCCCCAGTGCGTCCCTTCCCCGTCCTACTATGCTTGGGGGAGGATGGTGCGTAGTTGCCAAGAGAGTCGGGTCTGCTTCGGCAGCCGAACTGACAGCGGCGGCAGTGGCCGCGTTCTTCTCCATGAGCTGCTTCATACCTAACATGGCCTCCATCATGGAGGCCATTTGTTCTTTCAGAGCCGACATGTCGGCTTTCATCTGTTCCTGTGTCTCCTCTTGATCACCCATCGTTCTAGATTTGGATCTGGTGCGATAGGGATCCCTTGCGGCGCGTTTAGTTATGGTGTTTTCCCTAAAAAACCAAACGTGAGGAGTGGGTAAAGAAAGAAAATGCATGCTAGAGATGAGATGTAGGAGTGATTTGATTTGCACAAGCTTTTTGGAGTAGAAACATGGGACCAACTCATTTTATAAAAAAGAAATCATATCTAGTCAAGGTCTGAGAGACCATACAAGTTTCTTAACGATTCCTAATTATGTGGGCCATTAAGTCTATCATATGCTGACAATAGCCGAGAAGCCCATGAATCTCTTCGGGGGCGGAGTAGGTGTTTGCCATCGCCTTGGCCTTGGCTAACAATCGGGGAAGTTCTTGACTCCCGTTCAAGGTAAGAGCAAACCGATCCATCCACATGGTTGCCTCTTGGTGTAAAGAGTCGATCACCCTTCCTCTAGCCTCTTTTTCCGCATATACTTGGGCATACTCATCCGCGATTCTATGCTCGTGGGCCGTGGCTAGATCCAACTCTTCTTGGTACTTGGCGATGATAGCTAACATGTTGGTTTCTGTCTCGCATAGACGCTGAGACAAGCTTCTTTTGTACCTTGAACAAGCAATCAACTCCTCTTTCAGAACCATGCTATGTGCTCGCGACTGGTCCCTTTCTTCCCTTCGCAACTTGAGTTCATTATTGCTACCCCATAGAGCTCCGCGAAATTTGTTCCGACCATACTCTTCCTTGCGAACCCTCTTGGTCTCTTGTTTAAGGGCTTTTGCGGTAATTGCATTCTCTTCCCGTAACCCAGCGCACTCCTTCCGAACGTGTGTAGCAGCCAACTTGAACTTCTCCTTGGCGAGTTTTGCCTTTCCTAACTCGCTTTTGAGAGCTTGGACTTCCTCGTCCTCTTCCGGTACTTCAAAATTCTCTTCGCTGACGACTTTTAACTTGGCGAGCCAATCTAAACCTCGTATGCGAACTTTCAGCCATTCGTGGTACCCACCAATGATGCCATTACGAATGCCTCTAAGCTCTTGATCTTTCCTTAACGGGGTTTCCCATGCCTTATGGATTCTTTGTATAGTCTTGGAATTTTGTGCGCCGAGATCCCTCACAAGGAAAGGAGACATGCTTTCTTCTGTCGGTGCTCCCCTCATGGGGTACCCTAGTTGTCTTATAGCGAGCGTGGGATTGTAATTAATGCAACCCCTCGTTCCTACCAGCGGAATGTTTGGGTATCTTCCACATGAGAAAAGGACTCCTTCTTTCCCTTCCTTCCATCGGGGGAACCAACTGATTGTTCTACCTCCTATCCCGGCCAAGAGCTGGTCCCAATCTATTCTTCTCTTTTCAGTACATGAGCGATGGCTCAGGAGCGGACATGGATGTCTTGTGTTTTGTTGGAACAAGTGTGAAACCAACCAAACACAGAGGGCGGGTAAGCAACAGATGATCCGTGCGCTACTCTTTTCGCACCTTCGGTCAAATGTGTCAAATAGATCTGCCAAGATAGCTACCACCGGACTTTCCTTGCTATGGTGGTAGGCAAGGAAAGCGTCGATTGCCGCTAGGTCTATCAAACCATCCACGTTTGGAAAGAGGACGACCCCAAAAATTAGCAAAGCTAACACATACATAAACGGGACCCAGTCTCCTTGATTGGCCATACCCCTCGCCTTGTCTTCTAGGTACTTCTGTGGCAGGCCCGCTATGCCGTTCCGAGTCTGTTTTATGCGGTCCAAACCTCTGGCTGAATCCTTGACCACAGCTGCAATTCTGCTCAAAGAGGGGAGACACCCGGAGGAAAGATATGGTTTCCTTCCCCCGAGAGGACATCCTGGAATTTCCTCAAATTCTTCAATGGTTGGTACTAATTGGAAGTCCCCGAATGTGAAGCATCTCAAGGGCTGGTCGTAGTATTGGGTAAGTGATGCAATGGCTTCTATGGACACCTCTGCTATGGTCAACTCTAAGATCTTTCCGTAAGTCTTGCGGAAGGCTTGCATTTGGAGGGGTTCCATCAACCGCCCTAATTCCTTGATGCTGGTGGTATCTGGGCTTTTGACCTTGACTTGGTAGAACCTCTTGCCGGTTTGATTTGTTCCCATGCTTACTAAAGTGAGATAAAAGCTGGTGCAAATCAAAACTCCGATATCTCATGGGTGGAATGGATGAATGCATGATGGAATGCATATGACACAGATGCAATCTAGGAATGCGGGGGTCCGGGGAATTTGTCCCCTTCTTAGATACGACGTCTAGGGGTAGCAAAATGCCCCAACGCACGTTTTTAAGAAGGCGACACGGACCCTCCGTTGGATCAAGACAGAACCCATATGCAATACCTATGCAAAAGACACAATGCGGGAACGTACACAGTATGACAATATTTACTGAACATAAGCAAAAGGGTATATGATACTCATGCATGGCAGTGTGAAAAATGGCACGCAGCGTGTTTGCTTCGTGCCCCTATTTAAGGGACCTATAAGGGAGAGAACTAACTAGGCTTTTAGCAATAATCCCCAAGGTAGTTATATCTCTCTTGATGGTTTCTAGAGGTATCATCCCCTTTGAAGAACATATCGTAGCAGTAGGGACTACTAGCAACAATAGGTTTTCAAAGAGAAAAGCTCTAGATGAGGGTTCACTGTAATCAAGCAAGTCGGAGACCTAGCATGATCACAGATTCACCTCCACTCCTTATGTTCCCACGAACCCGGGTATAGGGCCCTTTTTTTCACTCACAGTGTGTGCAAATAGTGTTGGTGTTTGTGTGCATCAAATGAATAAATATTTACCTCATGCATACATTTTAAAATACACTAAAAGCAACAAATAGTTTATATACACAAGAACATAAGACAAATAAAGGGAAACCAACAAAGGAGAAAGTCATGATAAAACATTGCACAAGATTAAATGGCCTAACTCTCTAAAAAAAGTCCCCAGTGGAGTCGCCAACTGTCGCAACCTACCCTTCGGCGGGAGGGCGACGCGAGACTCGCGGGATGCGTGTTCCACGAAAGGAATACGCGCGGAGTCGCCACCAACGTTTATTTGAGGAAAACGTCGGAAAAACCGGAAAAGACGCGATCTACGAACTTTTTAGTGAAAGGTTCGGGAGTTGTATTTACGCACGGGGAAGGTATTAGCACCCCACACGTCCGTCCCAAGGGACGGCAGCCTTTTAATCGAATGTGCAAACATGACTTTGATTTTTATGTTCCCTTTTATGTTCTTATATCCTTTATACCCTTTTTATATATTTTTCTTTTTGTGGTCGACAAGGGTATTTCCCTTTGCTCCTACGTATTCCTCAATTTGGGATGAGAAAATCAGACCTACGTAGTTCTTTCTTATCAAGTGATTCCTTTTTTTATTTTTAAGAGGTGATCATTTTAAGGCGTTGGACCTTAAAAATGATCCATTTTACTTAGTGAGAAAATGAAATGACGAACTTCAAAAACCTATTTTTGTGGACGAGCTTGACTAGGCGAATTGATTTTAGCCTTTAGTCTCACTTTAGTTATTAATCAATTCGATTAAGAATGAGAAATCCCAAAGAGAAAACGTCCGATTGATTTTCCGCTTTATTTCACTAAAAAGATATTTTTTGATTATTATATTATTTTTTACCTCTTTTTGATTTCCGACGTGGTTACGGCATGACCGAACGGTCGGAATTTATTTTAACCGAAGTTAATGGATAATACAATTCAAACGTTCGGTGGAAATTTATTTTATTTTTAAGTTAAGCGAAAAACGACTTAAGTAAAATGGCTTAAGCACGTCAACAGGGGGTATAAAAAGTAAACAAAACGAGAATAGAAATGCACGAAACACAATGTGGACCTCTATGGGTGCATAGAATGAATCGAAAAGCTTGGTTCGAGGTACTTACCCGTTGAAGATCGAAGAACGATGAAGAACGAATGAAGAACGTCGAAGAACGGTCGAAACCTTTGCGAGATTCCTCACGGAAAACGTTACGGAAACGTTTCGGAAGCGCCTCGGCTTAGATTTTTTTCACGGAAACAATTTTTCCAAGCAAATTCGAAAGAGAGAGAAGTGCCTAAGGGGCTGGACCCCCTCTTTCTTCATTTCCTCCCCTATTTATAGCAAAATAGGGGAGGTGGTTGCCGCCCAGCTCGCCCAGGCGAGCTCAGCTCGCCCAGGCGAGCAGGGTTGCTTCCTCCAGAAGCAACCGCCTTCTGGAGGAATCTTCTGGAGGGCCCAAGTGGGCCTGGGTGCTATTTGCACCCCCATTTTTACTAAATACACCCCCTCTGCTGTTTTTTTTTGGTGATTCTTTTTTCGTAAAGTTACGGAAACTTACGAATTTCGTAACGATACTTGTTTTCTTTCCGTAATGTTACGGAACCTTGCGGATTACATAATCATCCCCTTTTTGACTTACGGAATGTTACGGAACCTCACTTAATTATGCAACGATGCTTCCTTTTGATTTCCGGTGTGTCACGGAAACTTACGGATTGTGCATCAATATTTTTTTGGTTTTTCGGCATGTCCTGGAATTTCATAAATTGCCTAATGATGGGTACCAAGCACCTCACAAGGACCAAAGAATGGTCACATGTCATCGAGCAAAGGTTCCCGGACGAAATTAGGGTATGACATAAGGTAAATAGAATAATATATGTTCTTATAAAATAAAAAAGATATTTTATTTATTCATTCGATAGGAAGTAAAATATAGTTTCTTTTATAAAATAAAATAAAAAGAGTAAATAATAGGCTGAGAGTACCCTAACTATAAATAGAGACATATTATGTCAATTTTACATTTCCGATATGTATCTACACTCTCTTTTCCTCTCAAATCCGTTTTTCCTTCCCCTTTCCCAAAACCCTATCTTTTTCCCGCTACACTCAAATCCGTCTAAGTAAAACTACGATCCCAAACTCATTAATCGTTGGATCGTCATGAAATTTGAATATCAGGTTTGGAACTCATTTTCTCACATTCTCACCATTGGGATTTGAGAAATAATGTCTAGGGTGAGAGAAATGTCCCTTACATCGTAGTTTTTTTTTCCGCATACACCCAAACCTGCTCCAATAAAACTATGATCCGGACTCGATAACCGTTGGATCTTCGTGAAATTTAAACACCAGGTTCGCAATTCACTTTCACACACCTCTTCCGTTGGTATTTGCGAAATAATATCCGTAAAGAGATAAACGTCCCTCGCACGGTGACAGTCAAATGTAGGCTTCAATCCCTTCTCCTTCGCTCTGACGTTTGAAAATCCTAATAGAGCAACTAGAGGAAAAAGTTGAAGAATCTTAGAAAAGTGCTAGAAATGCCGCTATCGCTACCGGGTTACACATGTGAATCCGCTTAGAGGTAAGGGATGAGTTTATCACAATTGGGGTTAGAATGAACATGTGTAAGGATCCTTAGAGAATTAAATTGAGATTTATTTTGGTATGTTTATTGAATTATATTTCTTCCTCTACGATTATAATTACAATATTGTCGTGTTTGATAGACCAATTGATGTCCTGATGCGAATTGATTGATAAAATTGAGTGCTTGTGATATTTTCGTATTTTTGGCCTATAATTTTGATTCCTTGATTTTGATATGATTATGTGAAATTATTTGAGGGGTTTTACTCCTCGTGTTGTGATAAACTTTTTTCTACAAATTGTTTGTATTTTGGATAAAATTTACTAGATTAGCATGATAAATTGTTATATTGACACCATGAAAATGTAATTGAAATTGTGAGATACATGTGTATTGAGATATTGTATGTATTGACTTGTGAGCTATGAATTATGCAATCACAAAATTGTAAGACCCTTTAAGGGCGACGAGTACTATGATGGGATCTACTATGGGAACCCAACGAGTTAAATCACTTTGAGGTGCGACGAGTTAAAATAATTTTGAAAACAATTGAGTAGTTATGTGTATTGCTTAGTTCATAGGTAAAGTCTATGTGCCATGTATATACTAATATTGTGTGATGTGTATATGATTCATGAGATGCTATAGCATGTTGCTTTGAAATTATACTATTGTGATTGAGATTGAGTGTATGTGATAAATTGAGTATGTATTGAATTGTAATATACATGTGTATTGAGATGTTGTGCACATTGAGTTGTGAGCTATGAACTATACAATTACACGACTATAAGACTCTCTAAGGGAGATAAGTTAATGCGCAACGAGTATTGTGATGGGAAGCACTGTGGGAACCCGACGAATTTAATCACAAGCGCTACGAGATAAAATTATTTTGAGAACAATTGAGGAGTCGTGTGTTTTGTACAGTTCATAAATAGAGGCTGCGTACTAAAATGTTTTCTGGGTTGTACCTGAATCATGAGGGAGAGACCCTGACAGACTCTTCAGAGTCTAGGCCTTAGGGGTAAATACACCCGATTTGAGTGCTCCTTTAAACATGTGCTAATCTCACATGCTTTGAGCATTCTCGCAAAACAGTATGATCCTGACTTGTCTTCTATGATTTTACCTAGTGAGAATGATTTGACTTACCAATGTGTGGTTTGTCTTGTTATGTACTCCTAGGTGTCCGACGAGGTTTTTCACTGACATGGTACCACACTGCATATATGATTGAGTCTTAGTGTATATGCTACATAACACTTATGTATTGATCCATATTGATTGATTGAGTGATATTGTGTTTTGATCCTTAAGTACGTGAATGATGTGAAAATGAATGAGCCGTATTGTATGGAGATGCAATGTTATGTGACAAGTGGTGGAATGACGTGAGCTATGTTTAAGTAAGTTGTATTTCGTTTATATGATATGTATATCTACATGTTGTCTTGCTTCTCTTTATAGTTAGGAATGTGATAATTCACTCCCCGTGCGTTGTTTGTGTTTGGATCATGTGATGATCTCGAACTTTGTGTTGGTGACTAGGTGGATTACTTTAAGGAATCTTGAAGGACGTCAGGACACAATGCTTTGATATAATGTGACATTGGGACATAAGTTTTTGTTTAATTGCATGATGTTTTGAGCTGAAAATATTTTTGACAAGTTTTATTTGGTAGTAGTAAAGTGAATGTAAACCTTTTACCCACGTGAACTCTTTTATGTTCATTGAATAAAATCGCATTTAATGTAGTTCCGTATTTTCATGTATTTTATTATATAAATATGTATATTAGGGTAGAGGGTGTCTCAACCACACCGCCACGCTAGCCACCACCATGGTTAAAACCACCACCAAAGCCACTACGGAAGTTAGAGGAACTAACTCTCAGGATCTTGATGCGAGTATGACTTGTTGGTCGTTTGCGAGTGTGTGAAGTTGATCAAGGGAGATTCAGCAAGACACTGCTTAAACTTGATCATACGCGGCTCATGAGCAAGAAGCAAAGCTTCAACCTGCTCAAGAGGTTGAGTTTCAAACTTGCTCTCTATAATCACTATGACTGAGTGATACTTCAAGGAGAGAACTTCAAGGATCATGTCGACATGCTCTTGACGCATCATAGGACTTCAGATGGAGGCTAGGGAATCAGCAATTGCATGAAGTTGAGATAGGAACTCGCACATTGATTTCGTCCCAAGCATCATCGAATGAAGCTGAGTTTGAAGTTGATGTGTTATGGCTTTCGTCTGTTTGTGAAAATACTCGTGAATATACTCTCAAACTTCATAGGAATGAACACAACCAAGCATTCATGATAGAATCGGTGTGGAGATAGTTGATTGGGGCCAAGTCATAAGAACTTGATCTTGTTGCTCCCAAATACCATACTCTGGATTTTTTATTCCAGCATCATGATCAACTTTTGACAAAAATCACAGCGGAATTTAAGGATTTGCTACAAATTGTTGAAGACGATGTGATTTAATCATTGGCTCAACTTGTTGACGCTAGAGAAGAAAGGTAGAATCATCGAGTTTGTGTGCTATGGAGTTAGGAAAAGAATAAGAGGAAAGATTTGCATTTAGTTGCACGACCATTCTTGATCTTATCAAGCTCTAGATACCATATTAGAAACTAAAAAGTATCATAAAAGAAGATAAGAAAGAGTTTGAGAGAGAGAAATTTGAGAATCAAGAAAGGAAAAATGTATTTGGCCATTAAATATTGTGTTACAAAGAGGTTTATATAGAACAGTTACTGCAACTGCTTGTAACTACTAACTAACTAGGAAGACTAAAAAAATTCCTAACTAACTCCCTATAACTAAGAGTGCAGTTGAATACTGCAACTCTTCTGTACATCTTTTTTTTTTATCGAAAAAAATATGAATATATTATATATAGTAGTAAAATCAGTACAAGTGGTACTGTTGTATTTGCATCCTAGAGTCATTATGTGCAGAGCTATGGTGTCCTAATACAAGCTTTAGTGCAAGAATTAGGCAGCCATAGATCTGTATCTAAACTAGTATCCCAACCACTAAAATTCTATAAACCAATCCCCCCTTGAATGTAGAACCCAACCCTGATGTTGCTAGACCAAGAGTGGAAAGGAATGTCAAACCTTTTTTCCATATTTTTAAGCCATGTCTAGCAGAAAAATATCGCATCATCCATCAATTTTTGACCGTTGAAGCTTTTGTTTGAGAAGACTATCCTGTTCCAATGGTACCATATACACTAGATCAAAAGAAATCCACCAAGTTTGCCATCACTATAGTCTGATACCATTGAGATTGCAATATAAGTGTTGAAGGAAGTGTTTTCCCGGTATTTCCAGGAAGACACCCGTTGTGTTTAGCCAAGACAACGATTCCCACTATAGTGGTACGATTTTGACACAACTAAAGAAAAGGTGAGACTCATCCTCATCACAAATTCTGCAAAATGTACAATAGACATTGTCCAGTTCCACATTCCTTCTCCTCAAGTTAACCTTTGTTGGCAATCTATCCCGAATCAACCTCCAAGCAAAGTGTGATGCTTTACTTGGGATTTTCAGCTTCCAAAGAGCAATAAATGCTCCTTCATGATTTTAATCTATCATATATCGATTGAGCAACATGTAAGCATTTTCCACTGTGTAGCTCCCGCTTGGATCCCCCTCCCAAATCCAAATGTCTTGCTGCTAAACTTGTACTGTTAGTCCCTCTATGTCCTCCATAAATTTTGCTGCTATGTCTATGTCACCCTCCAAAAAATAATCTTCTCCACTGGAGCTGCCATTCCCCAATCTCCATTTGTTGCCACCCCTAGTTGTTGGATATTGTTGTTGCTGCTAAGAAATGTGGTACATTCTTGGGTACTTCTCTAGCAACGGAACCCCATCTTCCTTCCACCCGTCTTCCCAAAAGTTCACCTTCGATCCATATCCAATTTTCCATTTTGTCCCACTTTTAAACCAGCCCCCCTCATTAGTCGAGTTACAAATAATGCTTAAATCCTGTCACCAAAGAGACTCTATTATTCCTTCTTGTCTCATCCAAATTCCTCCAACTTCCATATTTAGAGTCCAAAACTTGCACCCACAATTCTCCATGATGATGAAACAAGTTCCAATGCCATTTTTCAAGTAGAGCATAGTTGAATTTCACCAAGTCCCAGACGCCCAAGCCACCTTTTTCTCCTTTGAGAGACAAATTGTCTCCCAATTCACCCAGGCAATCTTCTATTGGTCCAAATTTTCCCCCCACAAAAACCAACATTGCAACCTCACCAGCCTATCCACCACCTTCTTCAAAACCCTAAAAAAAGAAAAGAAAAAGATAAGGATCGAGTTCAAGACTGACTTTATCAAAGTCACTCTTCCCCCAAAAGAAAGATATTTTTGTTTCCATTTTGACAATTTTCTGTGACATCTCTTGACTATTGGATCCCATGTCTCACTACGCCTTAGGTATGCCCCAATAGGGATACCCAAAAAAGAAAAGGGTACAAACAACAGCCTGCAATTTAGATAGCAAACAACATTATGCATCCATTACTCAGACATCCCAACCGCCCCTAAATTTGTTTTTGACAATGTTTATCTTCAGACTCGATACCAACCCAAAGCTCCTCAACATCACCTCGATTGCTTTTACATATGCCATCGTTGCTTTCCTAAAGAAAACCGTATCATCAATATTTTGTAATAGATTGATGTGCACATTGTTTCTTCCTACCAAAAAACCTTCAAACAAATTCTTCTCCTAGGCTTTTTTCATCAGTCCAGTTAAGCCCTCTGCTACAATATTGAACAGGACTGAGGCTAATGGGTCCCCTTGCCTAAGTCCTCTTTGAGGGATGAACTCATCTGTGGAGCTCCCATTAACCAGTATAGATATTGAGGCTAATTTTAGGCATCCTTCAATCCATCTAACTAATTTGGTACAAAAACCCATTTGTCTCATTATATACAGAAGAAAATCCCAGCACACTGGGTCATACGCCTTTTTGTAATCAACTTTGAACATTAGGCAGCTTTAATTATACCCTTTTGCTTCTTCCACGACTTCATTGGCAATAACCACACTATGCAACATATGCCTACCCTCCATGAAAGCAGTTTGGCGTCCATCTATTATGGTTGGCAGCAAGTTCTTAAGTCTTTTACATAACAACTTTGCCACAATTTTATAAATACAACCTATTAATGAGATAGGTTTGTATCCATTGAGGCTCTCAGGATCATGGACCTTAGGGATCAAAGCTAGGAATGATGCATTGCTTCCTTTTGAGAATACCCCATCAACATAAAATTCATCCAGAAAGCGAGCAAATCTATTTTGAGCATATCCCAAAATTCCTTGATAAACTTGAAATTTAGTTTATCTAATTCAGGGCTCTTCACACTGCCACAATCCCACACCACAACCCTCCAATGTTGTTAATGGTGGATGGCGATTCATGGCAAAAAGCCAAAAATCCGTCATAAAAATATGGTGGATGGTGTAGCCGCAAATGGCGGACAAATATATATATTAACAAAACAATATATAAAAAATAAATATAAATAAAAAATTAAAAAAACAATGGATTGCATTCAAATAAACTAAAAAAGTTTCATGAGTTCACACAATAACAAACACCAAATAAACTCATTCAAGAGTTCAAAATAACAAAAAGATAAAAGCATAATGCAAAGTGCAAAGTAAAGGTTGAGGCTCTAATCATCTTCTCCAATCCCCACATAAAAAAAAATAGAACCAAAAATTAAAAGAGTGTCAAATAGAAACAAAAAAAAAACCTAAATTAAAAAAGAATGTCAACCAGGGTCTGTCTTATATCATGTCACCATCTATAGCTGCAGCCGTCGCAGTCACTGTCGTCGTCCGTTTCTCGCACGCATGGTGCATTGTGCCGTCGTCGACTTCGGGTGATACCATGAGAGAACTCGCGCTGGTGCGTGTTGCGTGCTGCGTGCTGCTCATCTCATTTTGATTCCAAACCCAAGTTTTGGGTTGGGTCGGGTCAGCCCAAGATGGCCCAATTTGTCATTTTGGGAAAATTAAAAAAAAAATCATTTCTTCTACCATTCTGCCACCACTGTTAAACCTATGGCGACCGTCATGGCACCACCATTTGAAGCCCGCAACGCCACCGCTATTTGGTGGCATTTTATCAAAAATCCGCCACGCCATACTGCCATGGCGCCGCCATAACCACCATTTGACAACACTGCAGCCCTCACTTCTTCCTCTTCAAAACATGCCACCAAAAGATCATTATCTTGCTGACCGATAGACTTAAATCTAACCCCATCCAACCTAGGCCTCTCCCACTCCACCTCCTCAAATCTCCTCTTGAAGAATTGTCTAGTTTCCTCTTTGACCCTGCTTGGCTCTTCTAACCAACACCCACCGACAAACACTCCTTTAAGCATGTTGTATTGGTATTTCCAATTTACAATCAAATAGAAATACCAAGAGTTACAACCCCTTTCCTTGATCCATCTAGTTCTTGCCTTTTGCCTCGTAATGGATTCATTTGAGAGTGCTGCCACTCTAAGCTCTCTTTGTCGTTCAGCTGTTTGTCATCACCTTCTTTTTCCAGCTTGTTAAGATCCAACTCCACTCTTTTCATTTATTGTTGGATATCACCAAACTAAGCTTTATTCATTCTTTTAACCTCTGCTTTAATCTCTTGATCTTTTCTTTCAGAACGAAACCCCCCAACCCTTTATAGAGTTCTCCATCCAACAATCACAAACTACCTTTCTAAAAGATTTATCCTCAAACCAGCAATCAAGAACCCAAAACAGCTTTGGACCCCAATCAACAATAATGGATCTCAACATAATTGGATAGCGATCTAAGAAATTGCGGTACATGATAAATTGAGTGCTTCCTTGCCACTTGGAAAACCATTTTGCAGAGACAAGGATCCTGTCTAATTTGCTTTCGACTATCCCATTTGGTTTGTACCAAGTAAATATTCGCCCCACACAAGGCACATCTTCAACCTCTAGATCAACGATCCAGTCATTAAATTCATTCATGTGACCCCCAAATTACTCCCTTTGACATAGTCCAACTCTTTTTGATGGTCTTCTAATGCTATTAAAATCTCCTAGTATACACCAAAGACCCCCAATGCTTGCAGCTCTGAGCTGCCTGACTTGATCCCATAAATTTATTTTCAAAGATACAACACATGGCGAATATATGTTCACTATTGACACTTTTTCACCATCACCAACCCATATCCCTTCCAAGTAAACAAAACCACTTCCAGTCGTCTTTTCCAATTTGAAAGTTTCCTCGCTCCAAAGACACAAGATTCCCCCAACACTATTAATTGCTAGCTACATTTCCCATCTAACTTCAGAGTTGCCCCACAAAGCTTAACATAGGGCCTTATCTATCACTTCCTTCTTAGTCTGTTGTAAGCATAGCATGACTACTTGTTTTTTTTCCATCAATTTTCTGAATGAAGCCCACTTTAAACCCCTCCCCAATCCCCTTATATTGTACGTAATTTTTTTATCAACAAAATTAATTTGTATTATATAATAAGATTAGTACAAGTGGTATTGATATATATACACTATTTCCATACTATGTGAAGACCTATGGAGTCCTAATACAAGTTGTATTGCAAGAATTAAGCATCCATAGGTCTGGATTAATTTCAAAAGATTAAAAGAAGTGACTGCAGAATCCAAAAATAAATAACTGATTGTAAGATAAAACTGTTTGATCTTTTCGAAGGTAGATACTACTAGCACATCATACAGAGGCATATTGAAGCCCATCATCTAGATTTCATTGCCTAAATTATGAAATTATCAATTACTTAATAAAAAGGAAAGAAATGCTTTGACTGCATAAAAAGGAATGATAAAGACATAACGAAGTACATTTTCAAAAGCACTGTCACCTTGTAGACATCCTCCAATCCTTTGTCATTTCACTACAAGGAAAATGACTTATACCTACAGTCAAAATCTGTCACTAGAAGTCCAAAATCCGTAGGTAGATGTATAAAGGACTTTGTCCTACAGACGTTTTTTGCGTCAACTTTGAGGGGGTATACAGTGACAACTAATAGTCTGTCACTATAGGCTTTACCTACGGATATATTTTTACCTACAGTCAAATTTAACTATCACTATAGGTAACACCTACTATTTTAAATGTGTAGGTAAAAGATATTAATGTATACCTATAATCTCTAACTGTAGGTAAAAGTCAATTTACTTGTACCTACGGTCTTCAGTAGGTAAATGTCATATAATAATAAAACTAGTTCCTAATTACATTATTTTTTTTATTATAATTTTTAATTAAATATACATGAGCTTAATTAAATTTGAAAAGTTACAACAACCTGCTACATACAATTAAATTTTTGTTAGCCTAATTTGTGATTGTTGTAACTAGATTGTGAGCTTTGAATGGAAGAAATCCAAACATATCTTTAGTGGTTGACCTCAGAATTTATTTGCTCTCAATTTGAAATTCAAATTAAATGTATATGCTGTGTGCTAATCACGTGGAGTTATGACTAATGACTAACATATTAACATCACTTTTGCCTAGAAAAAGGTTACAGTGGCAAGATTTAAGAACAAAAAAGGGAATGTTTTTAGAACATGGTTCTTCTATATGTAATATCATGGAACAAAAAAAGAGCCCAGTAGTATTAAAATGTTGCATGTGCAGCAATTAATTTGGAATCTTGTTTTAACTAGCTGTTTCTTCCATCATAAGCTTGGCATGCTCCTACCTTTTTCTCTCAGAAGCAACAAATTATAGCAACTCCATGAAGCCTGTTTCACAGCAAGAAAGATATTTGTTCTTAGCTTTTAGTTTTACTAGATATGGCATACTTCAAAGGGCTACATGACAATTGTAATTAAGATGACCCTAAAGCCAAATTGATTGTGTTTTCTGTTGAAAGTTCAAAAAGATTACTTTATCTAGCATACTTCTGCACAACTAATTAATTACATCAACTTATAATTAATTAGAAATTGTTGAAGGGTTACATTTTATGAAGTTGATATGCAAATGAGAATAATTAAAACCTAGGAAGGACATGGAATGGTCAAACAAAATGAGTATGCAACAATAATAGCCAAACATTCACATGAAAATAAGGTTGCTTTTCTGCTTCACATTTTTCCCACCCTCATTCCAATTGTAAAATACTCTTGCTTTAGCATAGGTCTTTCAAGTATGTATTTAACAAGTATATATCACCCAATAACATATACAAGAAAACAAACCTCAAAAAAGAAAAATGGGACGTGTAAATTTAACAATATATTATCACAAGCTGGTCCAGTTAATCAATAATTCATTTAGGTGATCCCATCCAGAAAAGATCAATTAGATGACCCAATTATATATTTATAGTGGGGACACAAACAGAATAATCATGTGGTTGATGCTGCCATCATCTTTTCCTTGACCGTGAGAGCCTAAAGAAGGGTCCAATTGCACGAGGGCTTTCCAAATCATCATTCAAGTAAAAGGAACAAGACTGAAGCATAAATTATAACATTCAATTGCTATTAAAATAACATAATGATGATATATTCTATATATATATATAGTTAAAATATAGTACTATATTTCAACTCACCTCTAGCTAAGATTGTTTGTAGTTTGATGATCTTTACCGGTAGAATCATTTGTAGGTACCTAAATTAAAAGAACGTTTTTTCTTTGTAAAGTATCATATCATAGTTAAATCGTTGAATAAGTAGAATTATAAATTCATACCTCTTGATCTATAGCTTCTAAGACTTGATTAATTTGTGGATCTTCTGCAAATCGTACTTTAAGCACAGCTACAAGGTTTCCAAGCAAATTCTCCAACTTTTGAATTCTATTGTTTGTATAAGAGCTTTGAGATGAACTTGCTTGATGTGGAAGCTTGCCAAGACAACGCACACGTCCTCTTTTTTCAGGTCCTTTGACTTTTGAATATATATCATTTGTCCAATCAGTAGAATCTTGCGTGCTTTGTAAATTTTGTGAACTCTCTGCTTCAACCATTTTCTTTTTTAGTTCATCCTACATAAATACACCTTATAAATACACCTTATAAATTATTATCATACATCAATATCCTGAATACTTCAATATCACTAAACAAAACTCATCTCCACATTAGTTACTCCCCCTCACCCCATAACCTTCTATTAGAAAATTGAGCAAAACAAAGAAAAAGTATTGAAATAAAAATTAAAATTCTTACAATTACAATAGCAGCCTTTTCAGTAACAATGCTTCCATCTTTTCGAGTTCGAGTGTCAATATAAATTTCTGCCCTAGAAGGTTGCACTCCCTTAGCCTTTGTAGTCTAACATTAGTTAAAAAGATCAATCATCCTATTTGTATTAAGCAATTTAAAAATAAAAAAATATAAAAAAGGCAAACCATCTCATGAATCCGTCTTGGAAGATTATTGGTTCCCATGCAATGCAAGTCCTCATATTTTGAGCGGCTCCTTTTGTTGATTTTTCTTATTTTCTATAACCAACAAATATAAAAAGTCAATAATAAAAATATACATATAATATATAATTGTTATGTTAGCAAAAGGTTGGTGACATTGTCATGTATACCTGCCCTTTCTCAGAACACCAATAATGTACTAAATCACGATATTGAGAAGGATCAACCCTTGGATCTGGGATGTGAGCAATCATTTCCTCCTTAGTTTTGCTCTCATCATATCCTTTTGATTTCAGTTCATATTTAAATTGCCTCCATTTCAGACTCATGTCATCAATCAATATTTTCTTTGTTTGTTCAGTTAATTCAGGAACAAATCGAAACTTACTCTATTATGAGTATCATTAACAAACAAAAAAGATCATTTTGTTAGACATTAGAAGACATAAAATTTTACAAGAAGCAAGATGAAACAACACTTATAAAGTTTTATACCAGACCTGAATTAATTCAACCATGTCAGTAATATAGTCCTTAGGCATGTCTTTCCAGCTAAGAAAATTGATAGGAGCACATTGGTGTCTCCTTACCAAGCTCCCAATTGCATTCAGTAGAGTTTTCCCTTCCCAACCCATAGGATTGCCCCAATGATCTACTTCAACAAGTATGAATTCTCCATCTGGCAAGTCCCACACATCTAGCATATGTGTATAACCTCTGGTTCTCTTTTTATCTAAATCATTCATGGATATGACATTTATCAAACACACACACACACAGATTTGAACTATATGGAAAAAAGAAACTCACTAGTAAATTTAATCTTATCATATTCTAAAAGATATTCAACTCAAACAGAATTGTACATATAATTCTAAGCCAAAAAAGCATATGTGTATAAATACCTTTAGTTGAACTTTCATTTGCACTTTCAAGAGAAGTATGAGACTGAACATGACTATCTTCTTGTATGTGTTGTTCTGTTTGTGATTGTTGATTTAGTTAATAAACAATTGTGTTATAAATAATTTAATACAAAATAAAGAAATTAAGTTAATAAAATCTTTATACCTCCTTCAAATTGTGCATTTTCTTCAAGTATAGAGTTGTTATTTTGGTTCACTTCAGTAGAGCTTTCAATTGATTGCTCTTTTGCTTGTGATTGACCATCATTTTGAATGATATTCAACTTTCTGCGCTTTCCCATAGTATGCTGAATAAATCAATCCAAAAAATAAAATAAAATAAAAATTAGATATAACTACATTATTGACTATGATTTTTTTAAACACCATGCCAAAAAATAAAAGAAGAATAAAGTAATTACCTAAAAGGCAAATTTAGATTGCTTGTAAGCTATTTTTTCACCAATCTCCAATCACAAAGAATCAAACTATTGAGGAAACAACGAAACAAATTTTGATAAAAAACGGATAACATCATTATATTGTGAGTGATTTTTATACATAACAAAAAATAAACACAAGAGTAATGAATAATAAGAACAAAAAACTAAAGAAAGGAATAAGAGTATATAAATGTGACAAAATGTTCAATACATGTATACTCAAACTATAACCAAATGTTCAAATAGAACAAATAAAAACAAATCAAAAGAAGTCTGCATCGCTCTCATCATCATCTATATAATTATCATCCTTGTCATGTGGTAAAATGTTCTCCATAGGTATTGTAACTTCAATGATATCATCACTATCATCGGCTTCTGGTCTAATCAAATCATTATGATTTATCTCTTGTAAGACTTGTTCATTCCCTTGATCCGTGTCATTGGATTGCTCATCACCCATATCATATACATCTCTGATTTTAGCATGCACAACAACAAGCCAACCATTTTGTGTTTTATTCTCCACATAGAATACTTTCTTAGCTTGAGATGCAAAAACAAATGGATCGTCACATATATCATTCCCTGTATGTTGCAAATAATTGAAATTCACTAATGTCATACCGAAGTTATCAATTTTGCAACCCCTGTTTATATCAACCCAATCACACTTGAAAAGTATAGCCTTATATTTTCCAGAATAATCCAATTGAATTATATCTGTTAGTGCACCATAGTAGTGGATTTCTCCCTCCTTTGGGTTTTTATCTCTTGAACTGGCATAACTTAATGTCTTAACAGTTACAACAATGCCACTGTTTTGAGTCTTCAAGCACCTTTCACGTGTCTTTGTATGAAATCTAACTCCATTAACAATGTACCCGCTATATCTTCTCACTATTTCTAGTGGACCACGAGCTAACCACTTGATATCATTTGCCACTAGAGTGCTGTCTTGCTCTTCCAATCGAGCAACCTACCACAATTTTATTTCAAATGGTTAAAATTTTAAATGAATGCAAAATTTAATATTATTGATTCTTCCTAAACTTACTCTTTCACGGAACCAATCTGGAAATTCTTTACTATGAATTTTGTCAACTTCATATGGAGATAATCGACGATTTTGTCTCTTGATAAGATCAGTATGGGCTCTATGTAAAAAAGGTTAGAAAAAGTAAGCATTATCATTGATAGAAAGATATTATACAAATATTCAATAAATAAATGAACATGAAAAAAATTGTATTACTTTCGAAAGTGGTCAACATTGTTGCTATTGAAAAGCACATATCTATGTGCTTGAACCAATGCTTTCTTATCAAGAGAAATCCGAGAAGCTCTTTTTCTCTTCTTCACATTGAATCCAACTTGCTTCTTTCTCCCCAATGGTCTACCTCTAGGATTTAAAACACTTACATTTTCCACAAAACATGAGTCATCATTTCGAGCAAATTGATTAAAATGAGTCTCCACCCTAGATAGATATCTTGAACAAAATATCAAGCATTCATGAGCTAAATATCCTTCTGCAATAGATCCTTCTGGATGTGCTCGATTACGAACAAATGACTTTAGAGTCAAAAGGAACCTAAAAAGAAAATTTTAGGTTACAAATTAAGATAATATCATTTTACTTTATAACTCTAGAATGTTTTAAAATGATTAAAAAGTATTCATACCTTTCAATAGGATACATCCATCGGTAATGTACAGGTCCTCCAACTCTTGCTTCATGTGCCAAATGGATTACCAAATGTACCATTACGGTGAAAAAAGATGGAGGAAAAATCTGTTCTAATTGGCATAATGTTAGAGCTACTTGATGCTCTAGGTGCTCTAAATTACTCTCATTAAGCACCTTGCCACACAACTCCTTGAAGAAACAACAAAGATCGGATATAGCTAAACTCACTTTGTCTGGCAAACAACCTTTCATAGCTATAGGAAGAAACTCTTGCATTAAAAGATGACAATCATAACTTTTGAGACCGGATATTTTGTGTTCCTTCACTTGCACACATCTTGAAATATTAGACAAATATTCATCAGGAGCTTTTATTGTTTTGAGAACTTCCAAAAATGTTTCTTTCTCTTTTGAAGTCATTTGGTAACAAGCTCTAGGAAAATATTGTTTGCCTTTACTTGGGTGCATCTTTGGATGTAATTGGCTTCTAATATTCATATCAACAAGATCATAGCGTGCCTTATCATTGTCCTTTGACTTACCTTCTAATTGTAACAACATCCCAATAATGTTATCACACACATTCTTTTCTATGTGCATAACATCAAGATTATGACGGAGCACACTATGTTGCCAATAAGGCAATGTGAACAAAATACTTCTCTTTTTCCATGGTGACCAATCCCCAACTCCATGATATTCCATCTGTCTCAAAGAAAAAGCTCCACTAGGTAGATCAGGTGGAGCTCTAAACTCCTGGGTTCCATCAAAATCTCTTTTATTGTATCTCCACTTATGATCGGGCTCTAACCAACGACGATGACACATATAGCAAAACTTTCTACCATAACGCAACCACTTTGAGCCAATCTCAAAACCACAACATGGACAAGCATATTGGCCTCTAGTGCTCCAACCAGACAAATTTGCATAAGCAGGAAAATCATTAATAGTCCACATAATTGCAGCACGCATTTGGAATGACTCTTTTTTACATGCATCAAACGTTTTTACCCCAATTTCCCACAATTCCTTTAATTCTTCCACAAGAGGCTGCATATAAACATCAAGGTTCATACCTGGACCTTTTGGACCAGGAATAAGCAATGAAAGTATAAAATTAGGTTGCTTCATACACATCCATGGAGGAAGATTGTACGGAATCAAGATAACAGGCCAAGTGCTATGGGAAATTGCCATAGTTTTGAAAGGATTAAAGCCATCAGTAGCCAAACCTAGTCGAACATTACGAGCGTCACAAGCAAAATCAGGATACTGACAATCAAAATTCTTCCAAGCAAATGAATCAGCTAGATGCCTCAGGAGTCCATCTTTAGTTCGACCAACCTCATGCCATATCATAGAACAAGCTGTTTTTGGTGATACAAAAAGTCTTTGCAATCTAGGTATAAGAGGGAACCAACGAAGAATCTTTGCTGGTATCTTTTTTCTACATTCAACATCATCAGAGTTATATTTCCATCTTGACAAATTGCATTTAGGGCAAATTTCAGCATCAGCCAAATCCTTCCTATACAATATGCATTCATTGGGACAAACATGAATTTTTTCATAAGATAGACCCAACCCTGAAATAATCTTCTTTGTATCATAAAATGATTTGGGCAAAGTATTTTCCTATGGTAATGCATCACTTAACAGCTCTAACAACATCGAAAAACTTTTATCAGTCCACCCATTTAGACACTTTAAGTGATACAAATGTACAAGGAATGACAATTTTGTAAACTTCTTACAACCTTTATAAAGACTTTGCTCTGCCTCCCTTAACATCTGATATAACTTTTCTGAATTATTATTGTCTTCAGATTGTTGAACACTAGGTCCATTCATAAATTCTCTAGAATCTCCATCCTCCATATTTATATCTGTGTCATTACTCTCATTAGTTGCATGCATTGTGAATGCATCATGAACCAATGTATCCATGTCATGATCAAACTCCCCTTCCACTTGGGATGTATCTAAAGAACTAGATGGACCAACTTGTTCACCATGAAAGATCCAAGTAACATATCCTTTTAGAAATCCATTACTAATAATGTGCTCATAAACATTCATCCGAGAGCGCCACTTGCAATTGACACATTTGGTACAAGGGCATAAAATTTTTCCATCCTTTGACGATTTCGCAAATGCAAAATCTAGAAAGTTTAAAACTCCTCTAATATACTTCTCTTTATTAAGAGAATTGTAGTCTATCCAACTCTTATCCATTTGATAAAATAAACTGAAAAAGTAGAATAAAATAGACATAATAAATTAGTGCTTAATATAACTAAAATATCCAGGTATAAGTCAATCACAACCGTGTTAGCAACTATAAAATTAATAATGTTAGCAGTGAAAAGGACAAATTATTTTAATTGCCTAGCTGGAAACAAAATATGAAAAATAAAACACAAGAATACAAGCATAGCATATATATGTTAACAAGATTAATTTAATGACAATTAAAAAAATCTAACATGATGACAAGTAATTTTGAAGAACCAAATTGAGAGTACTAATTCTGCATTAATGAACCAAAACAATAACTTTGACTCTTGTGAGAATTTTAACTAATAACTAAATGTCTAATGCACTGGAAGCCTACAACCACCAATATATTAGCAGTTGAATCATTGATTCGGTTAAAATAAAAAAATTGCATTGATCATTGATTCGGTTAGCATATTGGCGCTTAACAAGCTACTGGTCAATCAATAAATTAATAGTATATTCTTTCCTTAATGATTACTTCATTTGATCTCATAAGAAAAAATCACATGTTTATTTATTTTTACGATAAATCACATGTTTGTTGAGATTATGTTTTTGGTGATCCTTTTTTATTATTAACTAATTTATTTTATTTAATGACATTATCACCTAAATATTTTCATTTAATTGAGATTGTGTTTTCAATGATTTTTTTTTAAATTTTTAATATCAAATTCTAATGAAAGATAAATTATCTTAAAATTATCTTTTGTTCTCACGAATAAAAAAAACTAACAAATAATAATTGATAATCTTCTAAATTTTTTTATTTAGATGGAAAGAACATAATTTTGAAAAGTACCTGAAATATGTTGAGCCCAATGAGGACTGGCTGTGTATCAAACCCAAAGCTTCGATACAGATCAACTGAATTTTGCACTAGTGTATATCCTCCAAATTGTAGAAGTGTAAGAATCTACAACAATATATCAAAGCATTACAAATAATCTCATAGTCAAATATTGCAATGCCTTTTTCCGTTAAACAACAGAAGGAAAGACACTTGCAGTCTATATTAATCATGTTATTGAAGCTTGGGAAGTATAGTGAATTAGTGATTAGGACTTAGGAGAATGGCTTCAACTAGAATTACAACTTTATTGGTAGAGCATATATATGTATCTTGGCATAGACAGCAACATCTGGCACTATCCATCTTTAGCTATCAATAAGAAATAATTTATGCACTAAGCTATGGGCCAATTATAAGATTCTTTCATGGTATATACAAAGTTTTTATCAACTTTCTTTAAATTCTTAACCTTCTCTCATATCTTTAGTTCAAATTAAATAGGAATGTAGGAATGTAGGAATGGCCAAAATTTCATTTGGATCCAACTTACCAGGTCAACAACTTTGACAGCTGCTTTATCATATCTTGCCTTGATCTCCTCTGCCAATGCCTGTAATTAAAAATATATTAAAAAATCACATCTAACAATCACATACTTCTAACAAGCCAAAAAACAACAAAATAAGACACACCTACTAATCAAGTATACATTTCGATCAAACTTAATATCATTATGTTCCGGTTGTGTGATTATAATTAAGTACCCAAAACTAGATGGAAAATTAGGTAGGCAGGCTACCTCAATCCACAAAAAAAATGTGCTATATCTTTTCTTCCTTAATTTCTTTATTAAAATCATAAATATCCTCTACTTGTTTGAGTAAAAACATTTATGTGATAATTTATTTTTACTAATATCTTGATTGTGTGATATGATGGACAAATAATTATATTTTTTAAATACGTGGTCAAAAGTTTATTCTCATAAATAAATCTTCCTATTTTATAAGATTAATCTCTGTATGTCTGAAACATAATTAAAAGGAAGAAACATATACAAGAAATTAAAAGACAAAAGTCACCTTCCAATTGAATTTCAAAGAATGACCAAATGTGTCTGTTACAATCACACTAATAATTTGGTTTTGAAAGAAGTGTTGAAGATAAAACCACTGCAGAAGCATGTTTATATAATTGAAGCTGGGTAAGACGTACACGTATATAAAAAAATGCACGTAATTAAAAGTTCCAAACATGCGATATTAAAGTTCTATCACCTTTTAAGCTTGTCTCACTCCAGTTAACAGCTGGAATGAATCTTCTCTAACAGCTGGAGACATCAATTTAACAGTTTCCCATATAACTTATTAATAAAGAATTGTTATAACAAACTCAAATAACGTGATTGGTAAAAAGTTGAAAAACCAATTAAACATAAAAGTTTCCAATTTATGCGATAACTGAGAATCCAATTCCATGTTAGAAAGTCTGAGATTATTTAAAATAAAGACACAGAAATAAAATCAAGAAGCAATAAGATTAAAAAGGAAGAGAATCTTAGCCACAGTCTTCCAAGCATGTTAGGTAAAATTGTCACCAAACTAAACCATAAGATGCTTTCATTGTAAAAGTTAGTAACTGAGAACCGAAAATTCACAGAGAAAATACCCTGCCCACTTTTTTATTTTTTTTTACTATGAACCCAATAGCAGCAGCAAAAGTGCTAGCTGTCAATTTGTTTCTCCTAAGTGCTTGCCAGTTTTTAAACCAGTGTTGAAGGCAGCTTGCTTGAAGGACTGAATAAGTTTCAACAGATGTGTATTTTAACATACCACCAAGTGAGCCCAATTTTCTAGAGGGGTTATTTGAAGCTATTGGTCTTAGGTTCTCTAATAACCAGCTCAAAACTACATGGATTTCATTCTCACCTTAAGTTAACTATATATAAGCAATCATGTAATCTAACTTTGACATAATAATAAACTAATAATAGGTCTGTACAAAGCCGAATCCCAATATTCAACTTCATAGAGATCTAACAGAGTACAAAGTAGATTCTCACAAAATAATAATTAATTCAATCATACAGAGTGTAGTCTATATGGGAAACTTGGACCAATAGAAACAATGTGAATTGAATAGGTTTTCAACATGTATATGGTT